>NC_069003.1:3509135-3516784 GCF_001194135.2 Octopus bimaculoides
TATATATATATATATATATATATATGAGAGAGAGACACACACAAAACAAGCCACATATTTGTATGAACAGGAGAAAAAAAACGTGCGAGATATAAAATACGATAACGAATTATTGACGCAATAAACAGCGTATTTGGATAGTTTAAAATATGTATTAAGCTAAAAATCACTACGTTTTATTTGTTTCCCATTAATTACGTGAACGGTCCGTATTAGCTCTTTCAGACAGTTTCAGTAGAGTATAAGAAGATAACAGATTAACGCCGTTAGTAGGAGTAGCTGTGAAGGTGGCTGGTTGGATGATATAAAAGAGAAGAAAATAAAAATAAAACAAGAGAAAATACAATAAAAAGAATTAGAAGAGAAGGAGATACGAAGAGGTCGAATTTTCTGTAAAGGATTTATGAATATAAAAGTTTAAAAGGTTTATGGATGTAAGAAATTAATTTCCGGAGAATGCAAAATAGGGTAAAGAGCCCCTTCGGGCATATGTATATAGATATATATCTGTATATGTATGTATATATATATAGTAAATCCCCCCAAAAGAAGTAGAACAAACGCAAAAAAGAACACAACAAGGTGAGGCCGTGGTACATGTAAAGTATTAGCAGACGCTCAGAGAGGGAAGGAGAGGTGGTTTTACGTTTCGAGAAACGCTCTTCTTCAGAAACAGAGGAATGTACAATAGAAAGGAAGACGGAAGAAGAAAATCGCCAGCGATTCACATGTGGTTACATTTTGAAACTTTCTAGGTACAACCACATGGTCATTCACGACCGAACGGGGTTTCTACTTACTTGGCTATATATATATATATATATATAATATATATATATATATATATATAAATATAAAGTCAAAGACCTCAAGGCTGTTTATTGAAGACCAGGAGTCGTTCATTCACGCCAGCCTCTCCTCTCCACGTCACCCAAGGGAAAGGAAAAGGAGCACCAGTGACGTCACAACTCATTCCTACAGTTGAGTGAACTGGAGCAACGTGAAATAAAGTGTCTTGATCAAGAACACAGCACGCCGTCCGGTCCGGGAATTGAACTCGCCACTTCATGATTGTGAGCCTGATGTACTAACCAGAGTCATGCGTCTTTACATAGAATGCAAGACATTCTGTTATAAAACGAATGTAATGATCTGGCTTAGCCCTTGTCCACGCCCTTTCCTACTGGGCCACCTAGGTGATTCTGAGATAGAAGGGGAGAGAGAAAGATAGGGGATCGAGAAGAAAAATCGACCCTCAATAAGTTTTTCAAAGGTAAAGTTTACTTCGACTGGCACTTGGATCGGAATGTAGAGAATTAGCGTAAATGTTTTAAGGTAACCTATGCGATGCCTCGTCGAATCGGATTATTCGAATCCGTTATCCGATATATATATAAAAAGGACGGACTTAGATTCATGCATATTCAATGATCAACAACATTTTCAGTAACGTAATAACTGGAATACCTTAAAATTACGAGGGTGTGACTGATTAGTTCCTGGCTTTGGGTAATGAAAATACAGAAGGAGTTAATTGTGGTTTCATTCAACGTATTTCACTCTAAGATTCATACTTATTGCAGCGGTAGTTCTGCTTTATCTAAGCCCGGTAAAAGAACTCGGAAGTTTGGACCTCCTACCAGGACTTGCACGATATCCTTAAAGCCAGAAACTGTTTAGCACCAGTTTTTTCCAATGCATAATCCCTATAAATATACATGTATCTATCTATCTATCTATCCACACACACATATAATATATATACATGGACACACTTACTTACAGGCATATATATATATACATACACACATACGAAGTCATACATTACAAGCACAACCAATCAAAAAGACATACACATGTACACTCCTGTATATTAGGTTGAAACGTGCCATGCACGAAGCGCTCCTGCCTTGTACGATGAAGAAAATTTGTGTGAAGTCAAGGCACAATTTTAAGAAGCTGCAGTACCGCAGCCCCCCAAAAAGAGGCCCCATACACACACGCATATGTATTGATATAAATATATATACATCTATAATCTCATATTCACACATGTACATATATAGGTACAGACGCACATACATATATATCTCTCTCTATATATATATATGTATGTATGTATATATGTGTGTGTGTGTGTGTGTTTTGTCTGTGTGTATATGGATAGGTATATGTGTGTTTGTCGAATTGATATGACGGCAATGTATGAATGTTAGCAGGTGATATCCATCAAAACACTTCGTATAAGATAAATGACAGCAAAAGACTTTTAGATTCAAACATGGATGCTTCGTAAGATCAGCTGCGGAGTCTATATGAGGAGAGAGAGTTTATAAGAGAGATGTTGCAAAGGGAGAGAGTGGGGGTGAAAGGCTAAGGTAAGAAGGCGAGATATAGAAGCAGAATATATTGCAAGGTGAATATATACGGAGTGAGTGGAAGAGGACGTAAACGACTTCAGATTTGAGGAGATTATTCTGAGAAAAATGAGAAACAAAAATGGAGAAAATTTATTTAGAGAAAACGTGGAGACATGTTAAGGGCAACTATGTATAAAATATACAAAATGTATAAACATATGTGCATGTGTGAGTATATAAAAGTATTATATATATATATATATATATATATATATATATATATGTGTGTGTGTGTGTGTGTGTGCGTGTATATATATAAATTTTGTGTATAAATATACTTTATATAGATAGATTCCTATACATATAGTGACACATACGCACACTCATACACACACTTATTTATATATCTTTCTCTCTACATACATACACACATGTGACGAGTAGGCGTCCTGAAGAAAATGGAGATATAAGAGGAAAAAATAATGCTTGTGTGTGAATTTTTGTGTGTGCGCACTTTCACGCACGTGTATTTATATACACATTTCTCGACCTCCTGCCTGCCTATCTGTCTGTCTGCCCCTCACTCTCTCTCTCACACTCCCTGTGTATATATATATATAAATGTGTGTGTGTGTTTATGTATGCACCCATACGCAAAAGCACGTGTGCATACACTAATGTTTCACCTGCGTACGCATGTGCCACTCGTGAGAAGACGACGAAGAGACATCTAATTGGGAAGGCATCAATCTCTCTCGGAGAGTATGGAGAGGATGCTCGGGGTTTCGGTATAAGATGAGATTCGTCATCATTACATTGATTGATAGTTCGAACGATTGATTGATTGTTTTATAAGGGAAGAATTCATCAGCTACAAAATGGTGGCGGTGGTGATTGTTTCGCTAATGACAGCTGTCCTGCTGATAATATTGCTAATTAGTAATGTTAATTCCAACAATGGCAGTGACGCTGCTGGTGATGGTAGTGGCAGTTGTCGTAGTGGTCTTAATAATTGTAGTAGTAGTAGTAGTAGTAGTAGTAGTGATGAGGGAGGGTGTTGCTATTGGCAGTGGTACAGATGTTGTTGTTATTATCATCGTCGTCGTCGTCGTCATCACTATTATTATTATTAGGGCGGCGCGTTGGGAGAATCGTTAACGTGCTGGACGAAATGCTTAGCGGTATTTCGTCTGTCTTTACGTTCTGTGTTCAAATTCCGCCGAGGTCGACTTTACCTTTTATCTTTTCTGCGGTCGATAAATTAAGTACCAGTTGCGTACTAGGGTTGATCTAATCGACTGAGCCCCCTCCACCAAAATTTAGAGCCTTCTGCCTGGAGTAGAAAAGAATTCTGAGGGTCATAAAATGTTTCCAAATATCTTGGGTTGTTCTTTTTGATTTCGTAAGCATATCCACGAGTTTTTGACACATAGAAGTTAAATAGATGCCCGTGGCTGCTGTTGGAAAGATGATGGATAATCATGTGGGCGCCTACCAAGTCAGTTGCCAGACGTCTGAGCTTCAACGTGTCCATGCCCAGAGAATTTCCAAGAGATTGATATGCTGAGCAAGATAGGCGTTACAGACTGGCGATTCAAATTATAAGTGTGGACGTAACATTGTCGTATACAGTTTTAAAGAGATCGCTGGAGAACAGCTGGCAAATATTATTTGTGTTGTTGAAGCGTAATTAATTTTATTTCACATATATTTTAACAGCAAAATATTCTAAGGGCCTCCAAGTGTCATATGGACACCGATTCAGAACTGCTGTTGTATTCTATCATCATGAGGCAATGTAGTTTGTGGAGGTCATCCTTATGTTGTTGGTGATGGAAATCCTCGGTGGTTCCCTGCCGCTCTTTTGCCTTTTATCTATCAAGTGTTTCAATCATTAGAACGCAGCCATGCAGGGGGGCGGGGAACCGCCTTGTAGAGTCTTTTAGTTTTAATCTGTCAGTATCTTTTGCCGAACTGCTAGTATACGACGACGTAAACACAGCAACACTAGTTGCCATGCGTTGTGGTGGTGATGTAGTGTTGTTCTTGCTTTGTGTTAATGTAGTGGCGGTGGTGGTGTCCGTGGTGGTGTCTGTGGTATAATGCTCTGATAATATTGGTGCTGTGGTCTATTCAAGTACTGAAAGCGCATGGCTGCGTGGTTAGAGCGTCGGGTTCACAATCATCACGTTGTGAAGTCGATTCCCGAACTTGGGTCAGTGTTGTGTTCTTGAGCAAGACACTCTATTTCACCTTGCTCCACTTCACTCAGATATAGAAATGAGTTGTGACGTCACTGGTGCCAAGCTGTATCAGTCTTTGCCTTTCCCTTGGATAACATTAATGGCGTGGAGAGAGGCATTTTGCATGGGCGACTGTTGGCCTTTCATGAAAAAAACCTTGCCCGGACTTGTGCCTCAATGGGGAACTTTCTAGGTGCAATCTCATTGTCTCTTTACCCTATTAGTCAACTCTCGATCAGGTCCTCTGCATGTGAACCTTCTCCAGCACGTTCAATTAAACCGGGGAGGGCTCTTCCATTGCCCTGCCATCGTTAATTAGATGACTGGGAAACGGGCCATCCATGCCTACACCTGGGACAAATACTGGAGTTGTTTCTTACTGCCTTCTCCACACAAGTAGAATTTGAGCCCTGGATGTAGAAAGTCGGAAAATATACCGTCAACAATTTCTACCGGTACACCAAGAGTTTTGTCACTCTGTCGCCCTTGTTTGAGTCGAAGCATCGATAGCGAAAAGTGTCGGCACGGTGCAGTTGCAATCGTTGTTCAGGTCTTAGTGTAGTGGTACTGCCGACGATATCTTTATCACTCTTAAAGTTAGGCTGATGGACGTGGTGGTGATGGTGGTGACGATGATTATGTATACATGTATAGCAATGCTGTGCTGGTTGTAGTATCGGTGGTGGCGCAATCGCGGTGTAATGTTACTCTTGTATTTCGTAATATCTTGGAATGTGTTGGTGTTCGTGGTAGTATTGGTAGTACTCCTGCACTTGACAATAACAGTATAGTAAATTTATTAGTATCTGTGTCGAGGTGGTGGTGGTTAGGTTAATGTGTTGGTTTTGATCGTGGTTGAGGTGTTAGTGCAGTGCTACGAGTGATGATGTATTTAGTAACGTTGCTGATACGGTGGTGGTGGTGATGCCTTTGCTGGTGATGATGATGTTGATGAAAATAGATCGGTGGTAGTGGTGGTGACGGTTGTGCTGACGTATGTGCCAACGGTGGAGGCGGTGATAGTGGTGTCGTTGTTGTCGCTGGAGGTGGTGGAGTATTAAATGTCGGCGCTGGCAAACCAATTGTGATTGATTCCCATAACATTAGCTGAAGCGATACATATAATCTCCTCCCTAGAGGGTGATCAATAGAAATAGTGTTACGTGTATTCATACACATACAAACTAACACGCGCGCACACACGCACACATATATGTATACACACAAGTATGCACGTATATATACACACAAACATACATACATACACCCAAACGTACACATACATACTACATACATATATATATATATATATATATATATATATATATACACATACGAATATTTGCGTGTATATGTGTGTGTGTGGGCACACAAACACATATTCCGTATACGTCAATACGTACGCATATATATTTACGTATGTGTATGTATATATATATATATATATATATATATATATATATATATATATATTTGTATGTATGTATATATATATATAATGAACATATATCCGCAGATTTACGAATATGTATTTTTTCTATAAATAAATATATATATATATATATATGTATATGTACGTATACATACATACATATATATGTATATATATGTACGTATACATACATACATATATATGTATATATATGTACGTATACATACATACATATATATGTATATATATGTACGTATACATACATACATATATATGTATATATATGTACGTATACATACATACATATATATGTATATATATGTACGTATACATACATACATATATATGTATATATATGTACGTATACATACATCCATATGTATATATATGTATGTGCGTATACATACATATATATATATATATATATATATATATAATGTGTGTGTGTGTGTGTGTGTACACCTGTGTGTATGTGGGTATTGGTATGTAATGTATATGCATGTATTATTTAGCAGGGTGATGCGCAGAGGTATGTAAGTTGATAAATATACTACTTTCCTACAGACAGACTAGAAGACGTGCATCAATCAATCAAAACACACACATATATATGTAAATACATTGGTTCTGACGTTCGTACGTAGATACATTCGTACTTAGAAAAAGAAGGGGACAGACACACAGTAGAAGATATAGAGATTCGGGAAATTAAGCAAGATGCATTGGTGTGTTGGGCGGCTATGTTGGCTGGTAACTTTGAAGGGGGATGGTGTGAGTTGTTACTCAGACGTTTATAGATGATAAGAGATAATCTATTCTACTCCAGGTAAGATGCCCGAAATTTTTGGGAAGGGGGCTATTCGATTAGGTCGACTCCAGTACGCAACTGGTACATAATTTATCGGCCAATCGATTGTAGGAGGGGAAAACTTTGAAGTCACTGCTAATAATGTACTCCTTAAAGAATAATATATTTATAACTGGTGTGATCAATAAGTATGCGGACTGCGGCCATAGAGACGTCTGAACCACTCGTACATTTGTGTGCGGCTCCTACACTCCTCTCCCTAAACTTTCTGCGACTTTGCGTCGGCCTGTGAGCAGGTATCACGCGGACAATTTTCCATGTCTTGTTTAATGCGACGGCCAAACGCTACGCAGGTTTCTTCCAAGCACTGCTGCGAACAGCGGAAGCGAACAAGAACGTTACAAATTAGTTCATATGAACAACAGAGTTCAAAGTCAATTTTCGCAAAGTGGATTTACTCTGCATGCTTTACCTTCGTTACTATGACAACATTCCAGATACTTATTCATTAGACCACGTATATGTGCATATATATATGTGTATTTATATGCATGTTTGTATGTGTATAGATTGATAGATAGATTGAGAGATTGAGAGATAGATATATAGATAGATAGACAGACATAGATAGAGATAGATAGACAGATAGATAGACAGAGATAGATAGATAGACAGATAGATAGACAGAGATAGATAGATAGACAGAGATAGATAGATAGACAGAGATAGATAGATAGACAGAGATAGATAGATAGACAGAGATAGATAGATAGACAGAGATAGATAGATAGACAGAGATAGATAGA
>NC_069003.1:3517060-3519342 GCF_001194135.2 Octopus bimaculoides
AGAGATAGACAGAGATAGAGATAGACAGAGATAGAGATAGACAGAGATAGAGATAGACAGAGATAGAGATAGACAGAGATAGAGATAGACAGAGATAGAGATAGACAGAGATAGAGATAGACAGAGATAGAGATAGACAGATGGATAGATGACGTGTGCAGGAAATAAGGTATTGATACCTAGCTATTTCATTTCGTGCGTAAATACTTATCAACAGTTAATCATATGAAATTATGAATAAATGTTTTGATTATTCCCATCTGACAAAAGGATTTGTATTGCATTTGAATTGCTATTTATTATGGATGCTTATGTAAAGAAACATTTTATATATTAATAACTTCGTTTCAGTTCCTGTGAACTCTACATGGCAAAGGTAATTATGTCATAGCCCGAATATACACAGAAGTCACTTTAAAGACTACGTTTTATGATTAAGCTTCACGTTTCCGGATATTGGAACGGTAATTCCTATGGCATCTTGAGCGCATCAAAATGTGTGTATATGTGTGATTCTATCTATCTGTGTGTGTGTGTGTGTGTGTACGACCAAAGCTTATAATACGAAGCCATTTCAATTGGTGGCGCGCAGGAACAACTCAATCTCGGGCAAGATGAAATGGAGTACGCCGATAAATTTGCGTCTCTCGGAAGCTCTTTTACCAAAGAGTGCGACAGACAAATATAAATGGGGACCAGGACAGTAATGAAATATCTGTATTCCGGCGCCTCTGTGCAAAAGGGTAATCCATGACTATCATGAGGAAGATAGGGCTACAGTGGTACTCGTTTGCTGCTATACCAATAGTCATCTTCACCTTTTAAACCTAGAAAAAATATAGCGAAAAATTACATGTAAGTTCACCGCCATCAATTCACCGCGAGTGAAGATCACAGTTAGGAAAGTTTATCGAGAAAATATATCCAAAGTATCTCACATTTCCTAGTTTAAATCTGTTTTATGGAATAAAAAAGAAACGAAAGTAACGGAGATTAAAACGTGCAATCAGGGATTTCATATTTTGGGTCAAAAAACATAGTATGTACTAAATATGAAGGAAAATAAGCTTAATATTTTATATGTGTATTTCTTTACAACATAAATCAATAGAAAAGTCAAATTTACATTATACAAAACCGTGTTTGACATTAAAAAGTTACGATATGCATGAACGTTACAATAAAGAATTTGTAATAAAAGTGTTTCGAAACGTTTTCCCACTGGAGATTCCCTGCAGTGGATTGATGACGGAGAACTTGCCAAAAATGATAGCGAAAACCTCTCAATTGCCGGACGTTTTCTGTGGACGGTGTCCACGCTCTAACTTGGGCATCTGTTACCGGGACATAGTGAAAAGAACACGTTGATAAGAAGACCTGGCACGGGATGTTTGCTGGACATGGCGACATAGTGAGTGTACCTTTAAATGGCCATGTTCTTCGATTACAGTAGGAGAGACATGTTATTAAGTTAAAGTGGATTCCAAAAGGAGTAAAATTACCGAGTTGAAGACAAACAACCCCGTGGTACACTGCGTTCTGAGATGAGATGGTAGCGCTCGGAGTTGGCCCAAATGGGGCCAACAAGAAGGTGAGCAGCCTAGATGTTTTGAGCAGCCCCATTGTCGGTTATATTGATTAGTACTGGAGGAACTTGGAAGCTTATCTCCCTTCTCAGTCATTAGATAAGTGCTTAGATAGATAGATAAATAGAGATACACATATCTACACACATACATATGTAGAGATAAAATGATATAGTCGTATTTGTTTCTCTCTCACTCTTTCTCTCGCTCTCAATTTATGTATTGTGTGTGTGTGCATGTATGCATGTGTGTATGTAGATATGTCCGCGTGTTTATATATGTGTGTGTGTGTGTGTGTGTGTGTGTACACGCTGCAGTAGCTTTGACCAGGATAAATCGTACAGAAAACCCCAAGCTATATAGCTTTCGTGTGTCTTAGTGAAGCGAATCGTTTATCAAATGACACTAAACACACACCACATAAACACGTCATTGAATCTAATTACTCCGGTGTGTATTAAAACTGTGTTTCTGTCGCCGTGTCCGATTGGCTGGCTGCTTGATTGCTTCATAATACACCCTTACACATAAACACACGCGCGTTCGCACACCGTATACACTCACACATGCAAATTTTGTATATGTATGTATGTATGCATATATATATATATATAAATATATATAAGAACAGTAATAACCGTTCTTATGTGTGTGTATATATATATATATATAGAGAGAGAGAGAGGGGGGGGAGGG
>NC_069003.1:3519389-3519874 GCF_001194135.2 Octopus bimaculoides
CGTTCACCGCCATATGTCTTCTTTATAGAAAAATACCAAATGAGACAAGAACGCAAAACATCCAGGTACACGATACAAAATAAAAGACAAGGACCAAAAAAAAAACGGAGAATGTTATGCAAATAACAACAGGTGTCTTTCGGCTAAGGACGAATTAAATTACGCTGACGTGTGTGGAAGTAAAGCCTTACGGCAGGGATACAAGATTTCATGGGTACAGGGAGGAATACAGATGTTACACGGACGGCACCGAACCAAGAAAGAAAGGTCAGGCTTAGTCGAACAACGGTTACGTGGGGAGAGGAGAGATATATACAATATATATATATGTGGGTGGGGGGGTGTAACGACGACCACTACATTAATCCCCTGAGATCTCAGATATTTTTTTCTGAATCTCTGATTCTTTCAATGAGCTGGTTTCCTGGTAATAAATCGATATTAATTAACATCTGATTTTTTTTACCCTGTGTTTTAATATATAT
>NC_069003.1:3520422-3525760 GCF_001194135.2 Octopus bimaculoides
TATATATATATATATATATATATATATATATATCCTCACAATATTTTCTCGTCACTGTTTTCTGTATCGCCATATTCATTATCCTCACTCTCCTCATCAACAATATCCATGTTCTACACAACAACAGCGACAACAGCAATCGTATTAAAGATAGTCCGTTTCTATAATCCGTGTTTATTGGATTTCCAGCTGGAATATTCAGTCTCTTAGAAATACTGAGCCAAAAGCTTATCTAATTACCTCAATTATCATACCACTTACAATTCCATCTAGATGCACGAGACTTTCATAACATTAGGGTCCGTAATATACATAGGGTTAGATAATTGTAGAGAGCTATCGCTCATGTCATGTGACCGCTCGGAACCACTTTAATGCAGTTCAAGAGATCAAGATGTAGTGGAGTTCTGTGAATAGTGATGACAGGTGGAAATAGAAAACGGCTGATTAGAAATGTCATGCCTTTTTAAATGCAAAATAGACAATAGCAATGTGAACGATGCTCCGTCGGTTTCAACGATGAGCGTTCAGTTATGCGAACAGAATTCTTAGTTTTGAAGTAAAATTGTATACGTCGCGAGTACTCCGACACGCGTGTATACCTCATGTAATTCTCAAGACAAAACAGTGTTATATGAAGTTGGAAGCCTGGTATATTAAAATTACAGCCACAATCCAGCGAGTGAAAATGGAAATAAATTAAGGAGGAGACAAATAGCCAGAAAGGGACACAGACGGTTTATCTTAATACTGATCTCGCACTTCATATTTTTCTGTCTTCCTCATAATTTCCTACAGCCTGTGTTGTTATCTTTATGGTCGTCGTCTTTAATTTATTGCCTTTGCACAGCTTCTAACGCTAGAGATGTACTACAGTGTCATCTGTTCACTACCAGTGAACTAAAGTAACACCTCTTATTTTTCGAGCACCTTCCGGAGTATTCGAGGAGTTCCAAGCAGTGTTCTTTTCTGCAAGTGGTCCAACCTTTTTGAAGCCCTTATTATTATTATTATTATGATTATTATTATTATTATTATTATTCTGTAGTTTTATTTTTATAACGTGCTTTCACTTCACTACCGAGCACAACTCGGTATGTGCTGTGGTTTGCTGTGATGCTCTTATGGTTACTGTGGATTGATGTTAGTCCTCCCGAAGGTAACAGTCGCGTCCTTCTTATTGTTTCTTTACCTTCGAGAGGAGTAACATCAATCCTTTAAATATTACCGAAATGAAGTAGATTGAAATATTTATTTTGAACTTGTGGAAGACGCACGAAATGTCGAAATATTGTTCATTCGATAACAGTCGCACTCTTCCTATTGTTTTATTATTATTATTATTGTTATTATCATCATCATTGCCTTTGCACAGCTTCTAACGCTGGAGATGTGCTACAGTGTCAGCCGTTCATTACCAGTGAACTAAGGTAACATTTCTTATTTTTCGAGAACCTTCCGGAGTATTCGCTCGAAAATAAATATTACCTTAGTTCACTGGTAGTGAACGGCTGACATTATTATTATTATTAGTAGTAGTAGTAGTAGTAATAGTAGTAGTAGCTGTATCATAAAACTGATGGATAGTGTGGCAGGTTAGAATATATTCCCTTCATTTAGGATACTATGTTGTTATTTGACAGCAGTTGACTATCGTATCTAGTAGATCAAGCTACAGTGACGGCGTTCTTCTATTGGCTGTTGTTACTTTCTTTAATTCTCATATTCGTTTCCATGTACGCATAAATTCTAATTTAATGTATTTCCACACCTCGGTTTTTGTTGTTTTGTCAGCGAAATTATATTAGAAAGACGGGTTTATTTCACAATGTTACATGTAAGAGCTGTATTCCCTTCAACATAATACCGCTCCATAATCAATTTGATAATCGTATCAAGACCAGTCGTAATTCAATAAAGTTTAAACATAACTGACTTACATTTACGCAGCCAGAGGTTATTTCCTAACCGGGAACTGTAGAACAGCTGCCCTCGAAGTGTGAAATCAATAGATAGTTTAGTAGCATATATGTATCCCAGATGTAAAATGGAGAAATATACGACTGGATATCTAAGGCAAATCTATCAGTTTAGACAGATTTAAGATGGCGATACGAAATTCACCACCGACTTTGTTATTTTAAGTGTACAGGTTGTATCTCAAGTACTGAGCAGAACATAAAATCAAATTATGTATTACGGTATTATTACACTATATCACAGGAAAGTTGTGTTGCAAGGTAAATGAAAGTGTGAGTGGCATGTTGCTTCAAGAAGCTTTTGTCGGAGATAGCCGCAAATTCAATGATATATGAATACGTTTGTTAGTTTGGAACGTGGTTTAAATGACATCACTGTGGTGATATCAATTATGTAACTCCGGTAGTTCTTACATTAGTCAGCTCCATCTATCTATCTCTCTATCTATCTACCTCTTTATGTATCTATCTATCTTTATCTATCTATTTATCTCTTTATCTATCAATCTATCTATCAATTTATCTATCTACCTCTTTATCTGTCTCTCTATCTATCTATCTCTTCATCTGTTTATCTGACTGGCTGTCTGTCTGACTTATGCCTGCCTGTCTCTCTATTTCTCTGTCTGCCCGTCTATCTGTCTGTGTGTGTGTGTGTGTGTGTGTGTGTGTCTGTCTGTCTTTCTCTCTCTCTCTGTCTCTCTCTCTCTCTCTCTCTTTGTCTCTCTCTCTCTCTCTCTCTCTCTCTCTCTATCTATCTCTTTCTATCTATCTATCTATCTATCTATCTATCTATCCGTCTGCCTCTCTATCTGTCCATCTATTTATCTATCTATCTATTTTTTCCCGATCCCTTTTGATCGGAATTTTACATTTTTTTCATTTTTTTCCCCTTTTGTTCATTTTCGAAAAGAAAAGATCTACATTCGTATGTGTCCCCTGTGTGTTTAGCCTTTTGTGGCCAATAAAGAAAGTTATCTATCTATCTATTTGTCTATCTATGTATCGGCCTATGTATCGATATCACATAACTATCGATATATCATATATCGATGTGTGTGTGTGTGTGTGTGTTTGTGAAGGGCTTAATGGCTGGGGTATTCCAATTTTCACGTTCTGAGTTCGATTCCTGGTGGCATTTTGTCTCCTCCAGCGCGATGCTTTATTGTTTCACATTGCAGCAAATCACTCAGCTAGTAAAAGTGACTTGTTCCTGTAATTCAAACGCTCAGCCATTACATTCTGTGACACGCTGAATCCCCCTGGTAACTACGTTAAGGATACGCATGTCTGTGGAGTACTCGACCACTTACTTCACGAGGTGTTTCCGATGATCGAATCAACTGGAACTCTCTTCGTCGTAACGGACGGAGTGTCTGTTGTACATGCACACACACACACATAGGCACAAGTTATGGAAGGCCAGCAGTCGCCCATACATGCCATCCCCTCTTCTCAATACCACTTATGTTATCCAAAGGAGAGGCAAAGGGGCTTATACAGATTGGCACCAGCGATGTCGCAACTCATTTATACAACTGACTGAACTGGAGCAACGTGAAATAAAGTGTCTTGCTCAAGAACACAACACGCAGCCTGGTCCAGGAATCGAACTCAGAATTTCACGATCGTAAGCTCGACGCCCTAACCACTGAGCCATGCGCCTTCACACACACACACATTTCTTTCTCTCTCTCTTTCTATATATATGCTACCGAGTATTTGGTTCTGAAAAATTCCCATTTTGTATTTCCATCAATTATGGCAATATCATTCCATAACTGTATATGATTGTCTTTTTTTTCACACCTTATAAATCCTTCCTCTACTGACGTCGGTAATTTTCCTTTCATTAAGGGTCTTTGAAGTTCTCCCGTCCTGACTTTTAGGGGCTTCCAGGTTTCCCTTTTATGTCGCTCTTTGCAAATTTGCGGCATAATTTAGATGCTGTTTCTGATATGTTGGCGATTCATGTTTAGCTTTTACTTTCTGCTAGAAGTCTACCAAATATGGAGATAGCAATCAATGTCGAAGCGAGGCATTATATGTGCCATATTCTTTGGATGTCTCATAAAATCTCTTGATGCCAACGACATAATTAACATGGATTTTTATATGAAATATACATAGCAAAGTGACGAAACAAAAATTTTTAAAAAGCTACAAAGAAAAATACCAGATTAAAATAATAATAATAATAATAATAATAATAATAATAATAATGCAAGCGAGCGAAAAAAATTCTCAGGGAACATTGAGGTTACCTAGGATCACATTATGCAAAGTGTCATTTTCCAAAGCTTAGAAAGACATATTATTCATTTTCTTTAATTATTTTTTCTTGTTTCGGTCATTTGACTGCGGCCATGCTGGAGCACCGCCTTTAGTCGAACAAGTCGACTCCAGGACTTATTCTTGGTCAGCCTAGTACTTATTCTATTATCTCTTCATGAACCGATGGTGGAGAGACAAACCGACACAAATATATATATAAATAAATAAACAAACACATATAGATATATACCTTTTGACATATATGCACAGCGGGCTTCTTTCAGTTTCCGTCTACCAAATCCACTTAAAAGGCTTTGGACAGCCCGAAGCTCTAGAAGACAGTTGCCCCAGGGGCCACGCAGTGAAACTGAACGTGGAACCACGTGATTTGGAAGCAAGTTTCTTCCTAAAGAACCACGCGTGTGCTTATGCAAAATATTTGCAGAGCTGTCGCCATCTCTTGTGTCCGAGGAAACGGGAAGTTTTCCACTGTCTTATTAACTTTATTTTCTCCTCTTGTAGATCACTGTAATTAATGGCGTGAGTCTAGCGAGATTCTGTTGATAAAATCGTGTTGAAGCATTCGATATTTTATCAAATCATTCCATAGCGACTGCTCCTTTATTTAAACGAATTCTTGCGAAGTACATCGTATTGTTGCTCATGCTGAAGCCCCTAGCAGTATCCATACCCACACCGTTCTTGAAGTAGTTTCTCTTATTGCTATTACCTGAGGTCCCTTACAGTTACATACATATACTCAGCCCCAGCAAATATGAGGTAAAATGGGAAAAATTATCATTGTATCATGTAACATAGCAGACCTTAAACTAAATAGGTGAATGGAATGTTGTCCTTCAAAACTTAATAGCTTTTTTTTTATCAACGTGAATGCCTGTATGTTTTCCGCTTTCTCTATAATTCTATCACTCTCTTCAGATCTTACTTTATCTCAATGATCGTCTTGCTGTTTCTACACATTTCTTATCTCACAAAATATCTCACCGTCCCTCAGAGCGGCGAACATTAATTCTACAACTATAAATTTATATTCTATAAATATATATATATATACACACACACAT
>NC_069003.1:3526292-3528874 GCF_001194135.2 Octopus bimaculoides
AAAAAAAAAAAAAAAAAAATTGAAAGAGAAAAAAAACACGAACGATACATGGTGTTATTGTTGTTGATGTTTATAGTGATGTCTTTGATAATCTTGTTGGCTCTAAAATAGATCTTCTCCCAGCTGCTGCTGATAATATTATTGCCTATCCTGCTGGTGTCCTCGTTGCAGCTACTTGATATATAATTACAGTATTTGTTGCTGTTTTTGGTTGCGATAGTGACGTCCATCTTGGTTTTCTTCCTGTTGTTGTTGTTGTTGTTGCCTCTGATGGATTTTATATTCTTGCTGTTATTGGTATATATATGTACAAAAAATATAAAAGAAAGGAATAGGGTAGATAGAAAGTGTGCAGATCTATAAATATTATCGTAAATGTCATGGCTACAAGGCAAATAGTAAGAACAAATTAAGCTATCGATAATATCCTTTTAGAGAACATCGCAAGCAAATACAGCAGAAGATGTAATGAGAACGAAATAGCCCCGAAATTGTACAGTGAGATAAGGGTATACGTTTGACTTGGTGTTTCATTCGGAGCCCAAAGCAAGATACGGGAGACGCTGAAAAAGAACCTATATATATATATATATATATATATATATATATATTCATAAAAAATATATACATATATTTGGATATATATATATGTATTCATTAATATGTATATATATATATGCGTATATATATCTATATCTATATATATGTATGTATGCATGTATGTACATATACTTACATACATGTTAATGTCCCTTTCGCATGCACACATTTAGATATATGCAAATATAATCGTATAAACATGTATATATCTATATATCTATCTATACATACATATATATACATCTGTATATATATACACAGATATATATGTGTATATATATATATATATATATATATATATATATATATATATATATATATATATATATATATATATATATATATATATGCATAGTTTATGAACGTATGTATATTTTTGTTTATATTGCAATATTGCGTTTTATACATGATGTAAATAAACTTGTATGTGTACGGTTGTCATTCATTGTCTGTGTAAATGCATACCTTAGAGTGTACACCTGCTTTTGTGTGCATGTTTGACATAATCGATTCACACATTATACATCCTTAGCATTTATATGCTTGTTGAAAACGAACAATAAAAAATGAAAGCAATGAAGGATATAAACCAAACAACAACACGTGCAACAGGATGTCAAATAAAAAATGGCCGCTTATATTTATAGTTTTACCGAATTTTGTTATTTTTCGTGTGGTTTTTATTCAAGCAAATCCGGTAATCGGTGTTTCAACTTGTTTATTGCGTGCCTACATTTAGCATATCCATTATATTATTTTCCGATAATTCAATAACTGTGTATTTATGTACATATATGTATATGTATAGAGGCATCTGTGTATATGTATGTAAGTCGATATGTATATATATGTGTGTGTGTGTGTGTGTGTGTGTGTGTGTGTGTGTGTGTGTTTATACATATATATATAAGGTATATAAATGTGTGTGTATATATATAGACACACACTTATATATATATTTCCCTACGAGCTCATATACATTCAGGCACAAGATCATATACATACATACCTGCACATTGATATGCTTGTGTGTAAGTGTGTGTGCGTGTATATACATATACATGTGTATATATGCTTTTGTACATATATATACACGTACAATATATATATATATACAAATACATGTATAACGTATGTAAACGTATATATATATACATACATATATATATATATATATATATATATATATATATATATATATATATATATATATATATATATATATATATGCATGTATGTATATTCATATATATGTCTGAGTGCGTCACTGTGTACGTGTTATAAGTTGACACGTGCAGCTGTGCAAGGTTTAGGTTTAATTTAAGAAGATATAATCGTTTTGTGAACAGCCGAAACGAGGAGAGTTGTGGTGCATTTGGTTTTTAATGTTCAGCGTTAGAGTTGTGTAAAAAGGCTTTATTTTATCGCTTGCTTAATGCATACATATATAATGGCCTCTTAGATAGATTGTAAAGGAAATTTAATAAATATAAGACGAAAGACAGCCGTCAATAACACAACCGTTCCTTCACCAACGCCATCAGCTGCACACTTCACCTAAAAGCCGCCATCTTACAGGAAAGTTAATAAATTGTTTCAAAAAATAAATGATTGATACAAAAGTTAATAGACTAATATATATATATATAAATACACACAACCGCACATATACGCATATATATTTGCGTATATATATAGATATATATAATTATATATACTGATATGTGTGTGTCTATATATATATATATATATATATATACACACACACATACATATAAGTGTATGTATATATGTATTTCCATACATGCATACAGATATGTGTGAATGAATATATATATTTATAGACATATATACCCACATATATATGCATACATATATGTATATATGTATATATATATATAAATACATTTATATATATGTATATATATATATATATATATATATATATATATATATATATATATATATATATATATATATAT
>NC_069003.1:3529198-3531617 GCF_001194135.2 Octopus bimaculoides
TATATATATATATATATATATATATATATATATATATGCAATAAAAACATCACACAAAGACAGTGAAAGGGATAAAACATGAAAAATGTAAACACTAGGAAAATATATTAAGAGACAGTAAAAACAAGAGTCACATTGTAATAAAGGAATATAATCTAAGAAAAAAAAACAAAGGAACAAAGAGTGAGGAAAAACAACAAACAAAATAAAGAAGAAAGAATTAAAAACGAACATAAAGCGAAACTAAAACAAAATGATTAAACGGGGAACAAGAACACGTAGCACATGGATATATAAGTAAAATAGATTGAAATTTAAATAAAATGTTATGCATATATGTGTGTGTGTGTGTGTGTGTGTGTGTGTTTATGTGTGAGTGACTGTGTGTGTGTGTGTGTGTGTGTGTGTGGTTGGCTGCGTGTGTCTGACTGCATATCTATGTATTTGTATACGCGTATGCGTGTGTGAGCGAGAGAATACGTATATAGTCACAGTGACACAATGAATGCGAAACATCTACATATGCAAAATACACGTATATATCGCATGTATATACATACATACATACATATATATATATATATATATAGAGAGAGAGATATGTATAATTATGTATGTATATATGTGAGTGTGTCTCTACATATATGTGACGTATATATATTTCTTACATAAATATATCTTTATATTTATTATCCCTAGATAAACTGCAATATATATATATATATATATATATATATATAAACATATATATACACACACACGCACATATGTATATATATATATATATTGTAAGAAAAATTGAAAAAAGCAACATACGAGCACGAGAGATAATTGCATAAGAGATAATTTACTAAGATCAATATAATACTTTCATATGTATATCTATGTACGTATGTACACACACACACACACACACCCGTTGACATAATTCTTTATAGGAAAAACGAAACACACAACCGCATACACTCCTGCAATCACAGATTTTAAGCATCGCTTTCTCTGTCCCCCTCTCTCTCTATGTTTTCCTCCCTACCCAACACAGATATGATAATATATATATGTATGCATATATGTGTATATATGTTTATATATATATATATATATATGTTTATATATGTTATATATATGTATGTATGAATTTACGACTATCTCTCTCACTCTCTCTACGTGTATATATGTGTAAGTATGTATGTATGTATACGTGATTTTTATACATAAATATATATGCAATATATGTAAATATGTTACCTGAATATATATTTATATATTTATATATATATATATACTTTTATATATATATATTTATATATATTTATATTTTTATTTATATTTTTATTTATATATATATATATATATATATATATTTATTTATATAAATCTTTGTTAGAACTATCCAACATGCTGTTCATGGAACAAGTGATATATATATATATATATTCAGGTAACGTATTTACATATATATTGCATATATATCTATGTATAAAAATCACGTATACATACATACATACATACATACTTACACACACACACACATATATATATAGATATGTGTGCGAGAGTCATTCAGGCAATGAGGTTGTGAGGGAGTGTATATGCGTATGCTTATGTGCTTGTGTGTTTTATGAATTATTTGTCGCAACTGAAATCTAAGTATCGCGATGAATATGTCATCATATATAATTAACGATATGCAGCACATCATTAGGAAATTGCATTTTCGCAATTGCTTATTCATATAAAAACATGCAAATTCCATTTACATGCAAGAACACCATGCGGTATTGAAATCCACTCATTTTAAGGCAGGAAAGTACTAAAGATACTACTCACTCTTTGAGGCGCTGACAACTTACTTTGCATTTAAATATGGTTCTGGGAAAATGCATCAGCATATTTCCTGCAAATGAATTCACAGATGAAAGCAATTGCATTTGTCATTCATCAGGCAAGAGTAACGCGTGCGTCAGTTTTAGGTAATGAATTAGAAACTGCATCGCAGCTAGAATATTCGGAAACACTTTTGTTTGCTTCCATTCTCGCTCGTTTTATACACAAACGCGCCCACGCACACACACACACATCTATCTACCTGTCAATATCTCCATCTATCTATCTATCTATCTTATTTTTTATTGCCCACAAGGGTCTAAACATAGAGGGAACAACCAAGGACAGACAAAGGGATAAAGTCGATTACATCGACCCCGAAAGGATGACAGGCAAAGTCGACCTCGGTGGAACTTGAACTGAGAACGTAACGGCAGACGAAATACGCGAAGCATTTCGCCTCGCGTGCTAACGTTTCTGGCAGCTCGCCGCCTATCCATCTATCTACGATCCCTATTGAGCGGCTCCCTACTTTCTTTCCATTTTTTTTTTCACGACAACTTTTGATCGAAATTCTACTCCTTTTTTTTTT
>NC_069003.1:3531717-3541732 GCF_001194135.2 Octopus bimaculoides
TGCTGGTGAAAGACGGCGGAGGCGGTTGGGGTGGTGCAATACGCAGGAGGTGGTGGTGCTGGTGAACGACGGTGGAGGAAGTGGTGGTTAAAGACTGTGGTGGTGGTGGTGTAAGACGGCGGAGGAGGCGGTGGTGATGGTGTAAGACGAACTTCAGTTCATACGTACGTATGTACAAACGACAGAACCAACGTACGTACGAATGGAAGAACCCACAAACGAACAAAAGAAGGAAGGAGCGAAAGAAAAAAACGTACGTACGCACGAACGAGCGTAGGAACGTACGTACGTATGTACGAAGGAACGAACGAACTAAAGAAAGTACGTACGTACGTACGTACAAACTTATATACGTACGTACGTATGTATGTATGAACGAACGTACGTACGTACGGACGAACGTTATGTACGAAGGAACGAAAGAACGAGGAAACGAACGTACCTCAGTACGTACGTACATATGAAACAACGAACGTGTGTACGTACGAACGAATAAACGAACGGAAGCATCTACATAGGTCCGCACGTACGAACGAAGGAACGAACGGGCGAATGAACGTACGAACGAAGGAACGAACGGGCGAATGAACGTACGAACGAACGATAGTACGTACGTACGTACAAACGAAGGAACGCAATGAAGGAACGTTCGTATGTACGAAAGAAAGAACAACCGAACGAACAAAAGAAGGAACGAACGAAAGAACAAACGTACGTACATAAGTACGTAGCCACAAACGATTGAAAAAAACGAACGTACGAACGTATTTACGTACGTAGGTACGTACGCACGAACGAGCGTAGGAACGTACGTACGTAGGTTCGAAGGAACGAACAAATGAACTAAAGAAAGAACGTACGAATGCACAAAAGAACGATCGAACGTACGCACGTAAGTATTTACGAACCAATGTATGTACGAACGACCGAACGAACGAAAGAACGAACGAAGGAACGGTCGTACGTACGAACGTAACTCAGTACGTACGTACGTATAAACGAATGTATGTACGTACGTACGAACGAACGAATGCATCTACATACGCCCACACGTACGAACGAAGGACCGAACGGGCAAATGAACGTACGTACGTATGTACGAACGAACGAAAGTACGTACAAACGAAAGAAATGAAGGAACAAACGAACGTTCTTACGAACGAACTTGCGTGCGTACGTACGTACGTACGAACGAAAGGACAACCGAAAGAACGAACCTACGTGCGTACGAATGCACGGACGGACGTTATGTCCGAAGGAACGAACGATCTTATGTACGAACGTACCTCAGTACATACGTACATATGAACGAACGAGCGGACGTACGAACAAAAGCACCTACATACGTCCGCACGTACGAACGAAGGGACGAACGGGAAAATGAACGTATGTACGAAAGTACCAACAAACGAACGAACGAAATGAAGGAACGAACGAACGTACGTATGTACGAACGAACGACCGAACTCAAGAACGAACGTAGGAACGTACGTTATGACGAACGAACTTGCGTAAATATGTACGTACGAACGACCGAACGAAAGGACTACCGAAAGAACGAACGCACGTACGTACCTACGAATGGTAGAACCCAAGAAGGAACGAAGGACAGAACAAAAGTACGTACTCACGCACGAACGAACGTACGTACATACGAACGAACGTTATGTCCGAAGACACGAACGTACAATCGTACGTACGTACGAACGAACAAGGAAACGAACGTACCTCAGTAAGTACGTACGTACGTATGAAAGAACGAACGAACGTATGTATATACGTACCTACGAACGAACGAATAAACGAACGAAAGCATCTACATACGTCCGCACATACGAACGAAAGAACGAACGGGCGAATGAACGCTTGTACGAACGAACGATAGTATTTACGTACGAGCGAACGTACATATGTACGAACGAACGGACGAAGGAACTTACGTACGTACGTACGAACGAACTAAATATCGTATGTACGTAATTGCGTATGTACGATCGAACGAACGTACGTACTTAAGTACCTACGTACGAAAGAACGAACGTAGAAATGTACGTTCGTACGAGCGAAAGTTAGTACGAACGAAAGAACGAACGTAGACCGAACGAAAGAACGAACGTACGTACATACGTACCAACGAACGACCGAACGTACTTTCGTACGTACAAACGAACGTACGTACTTGCGTACGAATGGGCGAACAATCCAACGAACGTACGTACGTAGGTACTAACGAATGTACGTACTTACGAACGAACGAATGTACGTATGTACAAACGTACGTACGTAAGTACTTACGAACGAACGTATGTACGTACGAACGAATGAACGAACGAACGAACGATCGTTCTTAAGTACGTATGTACATACGAACGAAGGAACTACCGAACGAACGTACGTACGTAAATTAGTGCGTATGAGCGAACGAACGAATGTACCTATCTACGTACGAATGGAGAAACAAATGTATATACGTGCGTACGAATGAACCAACGAAAGAACTAACGAACGAACTTACGCACGTAAATACGTATGAAAGATCGAACGAACGTACGAAATAACGAACACTCGTACGTACGTAGGTACGAAAGAATGAGTGAATGTACGTTCGTAAGTACGTGCGTACGAACGAACGTACGTAAGACCGGACCAAAGAACGAACGATCGAACAAACAAAAGAAAGAAAGAATGAAGGAACGAACGAACGTAAGTAGGTACGAAAGAAAGAACGAACGAACGAGGAAACGAACGTACGTAAGTACGTACGTACGAAAGGACGAACGATCGAACGAACGAACGTATGTACGGTCGGACGAACGAATAAATGAACGAAAGCATCTACATACCTCCGTACGTAAGAACGAGCGAATGAACGTATGTACGAACGAACGATAGTACGTACATACGTACTAACGAACGATAGTAAATACATACTAACTAACGAATGAAGGAACGTACGTACGTACGAATTCACAATGATGGAACAAACGAACGTACGTACGAACGAACGAAAGAACAAACGAACGTACGTACGAACGAAAGAACAAACGAACGTACGTACGAACGAAAGAACAAACGAACGTACGTACGAACGAAAGGAAGAACCCACGAACGAATAAAAGAAGGAACGAACGAATAAAAGAACCCACGAACGAATAAAAGAAGGAACGAACGAATAAAAGAACCCACGAACGAATAAAAGAACCCACGAACGAATAAAAGAAGGAACGAACGAAAGAACAAAGCGTACGTACGAACGTACGTACATACGTACGTAAGTACGTTCGCACGCACGAACGAGCGTAGGAACGTACGTACGTAGGTACGAATGAACGAACGAACAAAGGAACTAAAGAAAGAACGTACGTACGTACGAATGGAAGAAAGAACGAACGTACGTACGCACGTACGTACGTATGTTCGAACAAATGAACGAACGTATGTATGAACGAACTACGTGCGTACGGACGAACGTACGTTATGTACGAAGCAACGAACGAACGATGAAACGAACGTACCTCAGTACGTACGTACGTATGAAAGAACGAACGAACGCATGTACGTACGTATGTACGAACGAAAGAATAAACGAACGACAGCATCTACATAGGTCCGCACGTACGAACGAAGGAACGTACGTACGTACGAACGAACGAAAGAACGTACCTACGTTATTACGTATGTACGATCGAACGAACGAACGCAAGAACAAACGTAGGAACGTACGTTCTTACAAACGAAATATACGGATGGACTTGCATACATACGTACGTATGTGCGAAAGAACGTACGTACAAATGCACGAAAGAACGAACAAATGTTATTTCCGATGGAACGAATGATCGTACGTACGAACGTACTTCAGTACGTACGTACGTATGAAAGAACGAACGAAAGAACTTATGAATGTACGTACGAACGAACGCAAGAACGAACGTTGGAACGTACGTTCTTACGAACGAACTTGCGTAAATACGTACGTACGAACGACCGAACGAATGTACGTACGAACGAAAGAATGAACGTACATAAGTACGTCCGAATGGAAGAACCCACGACCGAACAAAAGAAGGAACGAACGAAAGAACAAACATACGTACGTACGTACTTATGAACGAACGAACGAATGTACGTACGTACGGATGGAAGAACCCACGAACGAACAAACGAAGGAACGAACGAAAGAACAAACGTACGTACGTAAGTACTTACGAACGAACTAACAAACAAACGTACGTACATACGTACCCACATACGTACGCACGAACGAACGATCGAAAGAACGAACGTACGAACGAACGTACGAAGGTATGTACGTACGTAAGTACTAACGAGCGTAGAAACGTACGTACGTAGGTTTGAAGGAACGAACAAATGAACAAAAGAAAGAACGTAAGTACGTACGTACGAATGCACGATCGAACGAACGTACATCCGAAAGTATTTACGAACGAAAGAACGAATGTACGTACGTATGTACGTACGTACGAACGAATAAACGAACGAAAGCATCTACTTACTTACGTCCGCACGTACGAACGAAGGAAGGAACGGGCGAAGGAACGTACGTACGTATGAACGAACGAACGAAAGAAATGAAGGAACGAGCGAATGTACGAACAAACGAATGTACGTATGTACGAACGTAGGACCGAACGAACGAACAAACGCAAGAACAAACGCAAGAACGAACGTAGGAACGTACGTCCTTACGAACGAAAGAACGAACGTACGTATGTACGTACGAATGGAAGAACCCATGAAGGAAAGAACGAAAGTACAAAAGTACGTACGTACTTACGAACGAAGTAACGAACGTGGGAAGGTACGAATGAACGAACGTACGAACGTATGTACGTACGTAAGTACGTACGCACGAACAAACGAACGTAGAATGGTACGAAGGAAAGTAAGAACGAAAGAATTATTGAACAAACGAACGTACGTACGGACGAACGTGCGTGCGTACGTACGTACGTAGGAAATAACGAAAGAACGTACGAATTAATAAAAGAACGTACGTACGAACGAACAAATGAATAAACGTACGTACGTAATTACGTCCGAACGAACGAACGTATGTACGAAGGAACGAAAGAACAAACGTACGTACGTATAACGTAGGGAGGAAATAACGAAAGAGCGTACGTACGTACGTACGAACGAACGAATGTACATACGTATGAACGAACAAACGTACGTACGTACGAACAAACGAATAAACGTTGCTACGTACTTACGACCGAACGAACGAATGAATGTACGTAGGAAGGAACGAACGTACTTACGTACGTACGTGCGGTCGAACGAACTTACGTACGTATGAACTATAGAAAGTACGTACGTACGTATGTACAAACAAATGAAAGAACGAACGTACGTACGTATGTAGGAATGAACGTACGTACGTACATACGTAGTTACGTTTGTACGAACGAATGTACATACGTTCGTAGGAACAAACGTACGTACGAACGAACGATCGAACGAACATACGTACGAACGTACGTGCGTACGTACGTACGTACGTAGTTACGATCGTACGAACGAACGAAGGAACGTACGTAGGCAGGAAATGCGAAAGAACGTACGAACGTACGTACGAACGTACGTACGAACGTACGAACGTACGTACGAACGTACGTACAAACGTACGTACAAACGTACGTACGAACGTACGTACGAACGTACGTACGAACGTACGTACGAACGTACGTACGAACGTACGTACGAACGTACGTACGAACGTACGAACGTACGTACGAACGTACGTACGTACGAACGTACGAACGTACGTACGTACGAACGTACGTACGTACGAACGTACGTACGTACGAACGTACGAACTAACGTACGAACTAACGTACGTACGTACGTACGAACGTACGTACGAACGTACGTACGAACTAACGTACGTACGAACGTACGTACGAACGTACGTACGAACGTACGTACGAATGAACAAACGAACGAACGTACGTACGTAGACAGGATATAACGAAGGAACGAACGTGCGAACAAGGGAACGAACGTACTTACGTACGTACGTGCAGTCGAATGAACGTACGTACGTATGTACAAACAAATGAAAGAACAAACGTACCTACGTAAGTACGAACGAACGAACGTACGTTCGCATTTAAGAAATAACGAAAGAACGTAAGTACGTACGAACGAGCAATCGAAAGAATTAAAGAACGAACGTACTTATGTAAGTAAGAACGAACGAATTGACGAAAGATCTTACGTACGTACGTAAGGTTGAACCAAAGAAATTACGAACGAGCTTACATAGGTACTTACGTAGTTACGTTTGTACGAACGTACGTACGTACGTACGTAAGAACGAACGAACGAACGAAGGTACGTACATACGAACGTAGGAACGACAGAACGAACGAACGAACGTACGTACGTGCGAAGGAAAGAACGAATGAACGAACGATCGAAGGAACATAGGTACGAAAGAACGAACGAATGAACTAACAAACGTACGTAGTTACGATCGTACGAACGAACGAACGTACGTAGGCAGGAAATAGCGAAAGAATGTACGTACGTACAAACGAACGACCGTAAGTACGAAGGAATGAACGAACGTACGTATTTCGTATGCAGGAAATAATGATAGAGGGTACCTAACTAAAAACGAACGTTCGTACGTAAAAACGAACGAACGAACGTATGTATGAACGAACAAATGTGCGTACGTACGAACAAAGGAACGTACGTACGTAGGAACGAACGCACAAACGATCGTACGTACGTAAGAACGAACAAACGAACGTACTTACGTACGAACGTACGGACGAACCAACGAATGTACGCACGTACGAAGGATCGACCGAACGTACATACGTATGTACGAACGAATAATAGAATGAATGTACGTACGTAAGTACGATCGAACGTACATATATACGTACGTACGAACGAACAAATGAACGAACGAACGTATGTAGGCAGTCAAGAAATAACGAAAGAACGTACGTACGAACGAACGTACGTTCAAACGAACAATCGAACGAATTAAAGAACGAACGATCGAACGTACGTAAGTACGTACGTACGAATGAAGGAAAGAACGGACGAACGTACGTACGTAGCTGCGTTCGTATGAAAGAACTAACGAACGTACGTATATACGAATGAGTGAGCGGGCGTACGTACATACGAATGAAGGAACGAACCAACGGACGAACGAACGAACGAACGTTCGTACGTACGTAGGCAGGAAATAACGAAAGAACGTACGAACGAACGTACGTATGAACGAACAAACGTGCGCACGTTCCAAAAAACAAACGACCGAACGAACGTACGCAGGTAGGAAGGAAAAACGGACGTACTTACGTACGTACGTGCTGTCGAACGAACGAACTTACGTACGTATGAACGATCGAACGATTGTACGTACGTATGTACAAACAAATGAAAGAAGGAACGTACGTACGTAAGTACGAACGAACGTACAAATATACGTACGTAAGTACGAACGAACGTACAAATATACGTACGTACGTACGAACGATTGAACGAACGAACGTACGTACGCATTTAAGAAATAACGAAAGAACGTAAGCACGTACGAACGAAGGTACGTACGTACGTAGGCAGGAAATAACGAATGGACGTACGTACGTACGTACGAACTAACGTACGGACGTATTACGTAGGCAGGAATTTACGAAAGAACGTACGTACGAGAAAAAGGAACGAACGAACGAAAGTACGTATGTACGTACATACGAAAGAACGAACGAACGATCGTACGTACGTAAATACGTACGTAGCATCGACCGTAAGAACGAACGTCGGTACGTACGAATGAACGAACGATCGAACAAACATACGTACGAACAAACGAACGAACGTACGTACGAACAAACGAATGAACGAAGGAACGAACGTACGTAGGCAGGAAATAACGAAAGAATAACGTATTTACGATCGTACGAACGAACGTACGTAGGCAGGAATTAGCGAAAGTACGAACGAACGAACGAACGTACGTACGAACGAACGTAAGTACGAAGGAATGAACGAACGTACGTATTACGTAGGCAGGAAATAACGAAAGAGCGTACCTAACTAAAAACGAACGTGCGTACGTAAAAACGAACGAACGTACGAACGAACGAACGTATGTATGAACGAACAAATGTGTGTACTTACGAACAAATGAACAAACGTACTGTTGTAAGTAAGAACGAACGAATTAACGACCGATCGTACGCACGTACGTACAAATGAACGAAAGAACGGAGGAACGAAAGAACGAACAAACGAAAGAATGATCGAACGTAGTACGTACGTAGTTACGTTCGTAAGAACGAACGAACAAACGTACGTACGTACGAACAAACGTAAGTAAGAACGAACGAATTAACGAACGATCATACGTACGTACGAAAGAACGAACGTACGAACGAACGATCGGACGTACGTAAATACATACGTAGCATCGACCGAAAGAACGAACGTACATACGTACGAATGAACGATCGAACAAACAAACATACGAACGAACGAACGAACGTTCGTACGAACGAACGTACGTACGAATGAACGAAGGAACGAACGTACGTAGGCAGGAAATAACGGAAGAACGTGTGTATTACGTAGGAAGGAAATACCGAAAGAACTTTCGTACGAATATACATATGAACGAAAAAAGTGCGAACGAACGAACGAAATTACGTGCGTACGTATGAACGACCGAACGTACGTACGTATGTACGAACGAATGAATGAACGAACGTACGTACGTTAGTACGAACGAGCGCACATATATAAGTACGCACGTACGAACGATTGAACGAAAGAACGTACGTACGAACGAACGTACGTACAAACAAAAGTACGTAAGCAGGCAAGAAATAACGAAAGAACGTACGTACGTAAGAACGAACAACCGAACGAAGTAAAGAACGAACGATCGTACGTACATACGTACGTACGTACGAACGAACGAACGTGCGTACGTACGTAGGCAGGAAATAACGAATGAACGTACGAACGAACGAATAAATGAACGAACGTACGAACGAACGAACATACGTATGTTCGTAAGAGCGAACCAACGCACAAACGAATAAACTTACGTACGTACTTATGTCCGAACGAACGAACGTACGTACGTACGTACGAACGAACGTACGTACGTACGTACGTACGAACGAACGAACGAACCTACGTACGAACAAACGAACGTACGATGGCACGAAATAAAGAAAGAACGTACGAACGAAGAAACGAGCAAACAAACGAACGTGCATATGTACGTTGGCAGGAAATAACTAAAGAAAGTACAAACGAACGAACGAATGAATGAATGAACGAACGAACGAACGAACATACGTACGTACGTAAGAACAAACGAACGAATAAACGTACGTACGTACGAACGAAGGAACGAACGTACTTACGTACGGACGTACGTATTAACGAACAAAGGAACGAACGTAGTTACGTACGGATGAAAGAACGAACTTTCGAACGTACGTACGTACGAACAAACGTACATATATTCGTACCGACGTTCGTTCGTACGATCGTTCGTACATACGTACGTACGTAGGCAGGAAATAACGAAAGAACGTACTAACGAACGTACGTACGAACGAACATACGTACAAACGAACGTATGTACGTATTACGTAGGCAGGAATTAACGAAAGAACGTACTACTTACGAAAGAAGAAACGAACGTACGTACGGACGGACGAACGAACATACGTACGTACGTAGGTATGAACGATCGAACGAACGTACTACGTATATACGAACGAACGAACGTACGAACGACCATACGTACGAACAAACGTACGTACGAACGAACATACGTACAAACGAACGTATGTACGTATTACGTAGGTAGGAATTAACGAAAGAACGTACGTACGAAAGAAGAAGCGAACGTACGTACGTAAGTTGGAAGGAACGAACGAACGAACTAACGTACGTAAGTACGAACGAACGTGCGTACGTATTAGGTAGACAAGAAATATCCAAAGAA
>NC_069003.1:3541832-3543974 GCF_001194135.2 Octopus bimaculoides
TTCGTCCGTACGTACATACGTATGAAGGATCGAACGAACGAACATACGTATGTACAAACGAATGGAAGAACGAACGTACGTACGTAAGTACGAACGAACGTACATATATACGTACGTACGAATGAACGATAGAACGAACGAACGTACGTTTGTTGGCACGTACGAACCTACGTTCTTTCGTTAATTCCTGCCTACGTAGTACGTTCGTTGGTACATTCGTTCGTACGTTCGTTCGTCTATATGTTCGTTCCAACGTTCGTTCTTTCGTTCGTTCGTTCGTTCATTCCTTCGTACGTACGTTCGTTCTTTCCTACGTACCTTATGTATGTACGTTCGTTCGTTTGTTGGTTCGTTCTTACGAACGTAACTACGTACGTACTACGTTCGTTCATTCTTTCGTTTGTTCGTACGTACGCAAGTTTGTTCGTTCAAACGTACGTTCGTTCGTTATTTCCTGCCTACGTACGTACGTTCAATCGTTTGTTCTTTCGTTTGTTCGTTCGTATGTGCGTTCGTTTGTTCCTGCGTTCGTTGGTACGTACGTATGCACTACGTACGTTGGTTTGTTCGTTCGTACGTGTGTTTGTTCGATCGTTCGTTCGTTCGTTTGTTCGTTCGTTCATTCGTACGTAACTACGTACGTAATTACGTTGTTCGTTCTTTAGTTCTATCGTTCATTTGCACGTATGTGCGTACGATCGTTCGTTAATTTGTTTGTTCTTACTTACGTATGTACGTTCGTTCTTTAATTCGTTCGATTGTTCATTCGTACGTACGTTCGTTCGTACGTACGACCGTTCTTTTGTTATTTCGTGCCTGCGTACGTACATTCCTACGTACGTACGTTCGTTCGTTCAATCGTTCGTACGTACGTACGTATATATGTACGTTTGTTCGTACTTACGTACGTACGTTCGTTCTTTCATTCGTTCGTACATACGTACGTACGTTCGTTCGATCGGTCATACGTACGTCCCTACGTATGTGCGTAAGTACGTTCGTTTGTTCGTTCGTATGAACGTACGTTCGTTTGTTCGTTCGTTCCTTCGTACGTACGTAAGTACGTTCGTTCGTTCGTTCGTACGATCTTAACTACGTACGTACGTACGTTCGTTCGTTCTTTCGTTCCTTCGTTCATTCATTCGTACGTACGATCTCTCGTTAATTCGTTCGTTCTTACTTACGTAAGTACGTTCTTTCTGTTGTTCGTTCGTACGTACCTATATACGTACGTACGTTCTTCCGTTCGTACTTACGATCGTTTGTACGTTCGTTCGTTTCCTCGTTCGTACGTACGTACGAATGCCTGTTTTTTCGCTCGTTCGTTCGTTCTTTCATTAGTTCATTCGTACGTACGTTTGTTCTTTCGTTTTTTCTTCATACGTACGTTTTTCCTTTATACGTACGTATTTTCATTCGTTCGCTCATTCATTCTTTTGTTCGTTCGTTCGTACGTACGTTCGTCTGTTCATTTGTACGTACGTATGGACGTATAAACGTTCGTTCGCTGAATCGTTCGTTCGTTCGTTCGTTTGTTCATACGTACGAACGTACGTTCGTTATTTCGTTCATACGTTCCTCCGCACGTACGTTTGTTCGTTCGTACGTACTTTCCTTCGTTAATTCCTGCTTACGTAATGCGTAAGTACGTTCGTTCGTACGTACGTTCTTTCGTTCGTACATGTGTTCGTTCGTTCGTTAGTTCGGTTGTTCATTCGTTCGTACGTACGTACGTTCGTTCGTATGTACGTACGTTTGTTCGTTTGTTCCGACGAACGTAACTACGTGCGTACGTACGTTCGTTCGTTCCTTCCTTCCTTCATTTGTACGTACGTACGATCTTTCGTTAATTCGTTCGTTCGTTCTTACGTTTGTTCTTTAATTCGTTCGATTGTTCGTTCGTACGTACGTAAGTTTTTCGTTCATCCGTTCGTACGTACGTAATTACGTTCCTTTGTTCGTTCGTTCGTACGTACGTACGTTCGTTCGTACGCACGTACGTTCTTTTGTTATTTCCTGCCTACGTAGTACGTTCGTTCTTTCGTTTATTCGTATGTACGTACGTCCGCTCGTTCGTCCGGCTGCTGCTACGTACGCATGTACGTACGTTCGTTCGGTTGTTCCTACGTACGTTATGTACGT
>NC_069003.1:3544352-3545515 GCF_001194135.2 Octopus bimaculoides
CGTTCGTTTGTTCGTACGTACGTTTGTTCGTCCGTACTTACGTACGTTCTTTCGTTATTTCCTGCCTACGTATATGTACGTTCGTTCGTTCATTCCTTCGTACGTACATTCGTTCGTACGTAAATACGTTCTTTTGTTATTTCCTGCCTACGTACGTACGTTCGTTCTTTCGTTTATTCGTATGTACGTACGTCTGCTCGTTCGGCCGGCTGCTGCTACGTACGCATGTACGTACGTTCGTTCGTTCGTTCTTTCATACGAACGTAACTACGTACGTACGTTCGTTCTTTCGTTCTTTCCTGCATTCGTACGTTCGATCGTTCGTTAATTTGTTCGTTCTTACTTACGTAAGTACGTTCGTTCTTTAATTCGTTCGATCGTACGTACGTACGTTCTTTCGTAATTTCTTGACTGCGTACGTTCGTTCGTTCTTTCGTTCATTCGCACGTATGTGCGTACCATCGTTCGTTCGTTCTTACCTACGTAAATACGTTCGTTCTTTAATTCGTTCCATTGTTTTTTCGTACGTACGTGCGTTCTTTCTTGCCTGCGTACTTACATTCGTTCGTTCGTACGTACGTACGTATATATGTACGTTTGTTCGTACTTACGTACGTTCTTTCATTCGTTCGTACATACGTTCGTTCGTTCATACGTCCGGAGGTTCGTTCGTTCGTCCGTAAGTACGTTTGTTCGTTCGTACGATCGTAACTACGTACATCCCTTCTTTCATTCATTCGTACGTACACCTGACAGGAAGAGGTCCAGCCTTGTCTTGAAATATATATATATACATTTATTTGTATAAATATATATATATTCATATATATTCATTTATATAAATATATATATATATATTCATTCATATATTTATATAAATATATATTTATCTCTATATCTCTTTCTCTCGCTTTTTATTTCTGTCTTTCTCTCTCCATGGCTCATTATACTTTTCACTCTGTTGCTCGCTCTCTCTCTCTATATATATATAGATAAATATATATATAAATGGTGGAATGAGAGAGAGAGAGAGAGAAATAGAGAGAGGGAGACAGAGATATATATATATATATATATATATATATATAGAGAGAGAGAGAGAGAGAGAAAGATATACACACACACACACACATATATATATATATATATATATATATATATAT
>NC_069003.1:3545919-3556079 GCF_001194135.2 Octopus bimaculoides
TTATTTAAAAGTGTTAGCAATGGTTGAGTTTGGGTTTATATTTTTGAATGAAGAAGGTTTCCTTATTCAATCTAATTTGTGTTGGTGTATTAATGGCACATTGATAGAATGGAAAGATTATAAATTGTGGTAGCATTTGTTTTGCGCATGTCTCAATATGCTCACTAAAGGGTTAGGGTTAGGGTTATATATATATATAGAGAGATTTAATCAAAAGATTAAATGTGGTACTTAAAATGCTTGAGGCACCAGAATTTGGTAGGATAAAAACCAAAAACAAAATCAAGAGATTTGGTGAATACAATTTGAAGTTAAGCAACAAAAGAATTCAACCCATTGAATTTTTGTTGCTTAACTTCAAATATATATATATATATATATATATAGAGAGAGAGAGAGAGAGAGAAAGAAAGAGAGAAATAGTTAGTGAGAGAAAGAGAGGGAGAGAGAGAAAGAAAGAGATAGAGAGAGAAAGAAAGAAATAGAGAGAGAGAGAGAGAAAGAAAGAGAAAACGAGAGAGTGAGAAAGAAGAGAGAGAGAGAGAGAAAGAGAGAGCACGTATAGATATATATAATTCAAATATTTTGCTAAATGCTGGTAGTTGCTGCTGCTTAGTGTTGACAAGTATTGGTTATTGCTTTGTCGTAGTCGTTGTAGTTGTTGGTGTGGCTTTAGGACATCCTGCAGTTCATACCTGTGATCAATGCATTCCAGCTGTGAATATACCGTATCTTTTCCTTATGCACTGAGATGAATGCGCTTTTATTAAACCAAGGGCAATACACTGCAAAATTATTAAAAGAAGACATGAAATAGCAAGGAAGATTAAAAACTACACTGCGTGAGTCATACAGGATCTGGATAATGAATGCTTGTTATTGTTTTTCTCGTGGTGGTAGTTATTAACACCAGATCTGTTCGTATCTAGAAGACCAGTCAACAATTTATATCCAGCTGTGTTCATCGTTGCTTCAATTGAGTGCAAGTAACTTAGCACATTATTAACAATTATATAAATGTTCTTGGTAGAATGCTGCTGTATTGTCTGACACTCGTCCTTGCAACAGGAAATTTAATGGAATGGAAAACTAGGAAACGGTAATAATAATGATCCTTTCCACTAAAGGCAGATGGACTGAACTTTTGGAAGGGTAGGAAAAAGTGTATTACATCAACCCCCTGTGCTTAGCTGGTACTTATTTTATCCATCCACGAAATGATGAATTTCAAAGTCGACCTCGGCGGAATTTGAACTTCGAACGTGCAGACGGACGAAATACCGCTATTTATCCCGGTGCTCTAACTATTCTGCCAGCCCGCTCCCTTAGTCAGCATCATTAATCATTTTTACTGTAGGTTAAAGACCTGAATCTTGTGGAGAGGGGGTCAGTAGATTACATCGACCCGAGTACTCAGCTGATACTTACTGAAAGGCAGAGTCGACCTCGGCGGAATTTGAACTTAGAACATGCAGACGAACGAAATACTGCTAAACATTTCACCCGGCGTGCTAAGTGTTTTGCCAGCTTTCCCCCTTAGTCAACATTAATAATAATAATAAAATGAAATGTTTAGCTATTTTAGGAGAGTGGATAAATCGAACCCACGACCCCAATATTTAACCTCTGACTGCTAATATGCACATTCGAAAACGATGAGGATTTTATGCCTGATATCAAAGTATAGAAAATTCATATGCAATCATATGGATGTGATGAAAAGGATTCTGAAGTTTCGACAAAAGCTCTTCATCTGAGAGAGAAAATAACTACTAACAATATCTATAGGCACATGAGTGGCTATGTGGCAAGTAGCTTGCTTACCAACCACATGGTTCTGGTTTCAGTCCCACTGCGTGTCACCTTGGTCAAGTGTCTTCTACTATGGCCTTGGACTGACTAAAGCCTTGTGAGTGGATTTGGTAGACAGAAAGTGAAAGAAGCCCGTCATATATATATATATATATATATATACACATACATATTTGTGTGTGTGTCTGTGTTTTACCCCACCACCACCATCGCTTGACGCAAACACACCGATGTCGGTGTGTTTACGTCTACGTAATTTACCATTTCGGCAATAAGAGACCAATAGAATAATTACTATGCTTACGAAAAGAATAACTCCTGGGGGTCGACTTGTCCGACTAAAAGACGGTGCTCCAGCATGGCTGCAGTCAAAATATCTGAAACAAGTAAAAGATCAAAAGAACAGAAACACAGGCATTTTGAGTAGAATATATTTCTCTGTTGAGAACAAATAAGATTGACACATACCCGTTACTTTTACTAGTTTTTTTTTTTCTTTTAATGAGAACCGATCCCAGACCCCATTGGCTTTAATTTCACAAAACCTCTTTTATTTAATGTTATTTCAATTATTTCCCTTGGTTCTTGTTTGTAGAGTTTTGTCTCCCAACGTCACGGATAATTTCATAACAGATCTTATATATTTCATTTGTGTAATATATAAGATACTATATTACGTTCGTGTGAATCTAGCCTATAGTTAGTATGATCCATTTTTATATATGATCAAGACCGATATCGATATAACTGTTATATTGAACATATTTTCAAATGCTTCGACGCGGGTTCGGTTCCCATCCTCAATAATTATATCTCACTTCACTTTCTATATACCTGCCAAAACAAGGTCAATTATTGCACAACTTTAAATTGCTATGAAATTCTGATATTATTTCTGTCATTAAAATGTGACAGAAGCCGCCACTGTGCAGGCTTCCTTAATTTAAGGTATCTGACAATAAAAACCTTAAAGGATGGTCGGTCGGTCGAGATAATCGATTGACACAACAGTCTCATAGTCTCCTTCAAATCACAGCCTACGTCTTTAGAATAAATAATGAGGTATTATTTTCTGTTAGCCCTGTTCGAGCCTGTAACACACAGACCTACAGTCGAATAATATACGCTAACCACAAAATCTTTTATCCAGATATACAATACCCACGTCTGTCTCGGATCTCGTACTGCATGTTTCACCACTTAGTGGTTGATCCTGACAAGTTGCAATGTGGCGCTTTATACACGATACACCCGCTCTACAGCCTGTCTGTGTAACGGTTGCACTTTCGAAGTAACCCATGATATAGAAACTAGCAACGAAACGATTAAAAGCAATCCATAGATATATGGTTCCAGATATTCCATTCTTCTGTGTAGATGGAAGCTATAAACGCACAATGCGACATGCTGCAAAGAATCACATGCTATGTAGAGTGACAGCCTGAATATCTAAACAAAACTATTTGATTGATAAGGGTATTTAAACAGCACCTTGTTACCAGCCGACAGACCCGTTTAATACAAGAGAAATCGATTAATTGAGTCTATGAAATGCTTAATGCGTTAAATAAATGAAGGATGGGTCTGTCAACATGAGAGATTTAGCATTTGTGATAAAGTTTTGAAAGCAATGCTTACAACATCTGTCTGCAACAACTTCCGCTCAGATTTCCACGTCAAATAATTGCGTTTACTCTGTTGGTGAGACATCGGATCTCGTGAGTAACATCATAAATTTAATTCCTTCTCGTTTAGAAATATCGGTTGTTCGTTGCTGCTGTTGGGTTTGTTGTTGTTTTTGGTTGATGTTATAATAATAGTGGTCGTTGTTGTTGTTGTGGTTGCTGTTGTTTGTTTGTTGTTGGCCGTGACACTTGCCGTCTTTCGTTGTACTTGTTGCCTCCCCTTAGTTTTGTCTTTTTTCTCTTTCTAGTTGCCGGTGTTGTTTTGATTGTTGGTTATTCTCATGCCAAACCAGATGAAACAGAGTAATCATCAAAATCGTTCCAGCCATGACCATGCAGCTGTTGTTCAATTAATGGTATATTCGTTTCAATCAATTATGTGGTGGACTGAGAACATTTAGAATCGTGAGCAAAATACATAACAGTATCTATTGCAGAAAAAAACTTCGGAGCTCAATTCTTCTGAGCGATTACAGTCCTAACAAGGGTCATATCATTTCTTTATTGCCCACAAGGGGCTAAAGATACAGGGTACAAACGAGAACAGACAAAGGGATTAAGTCGATTACGTAATTGGTACTTATTTAATCGATCTCAAAGGATAAAAGGGTAAGTCGACCTCAGCGGAATTTGAAAACACAACGTAACGGCAGACGAATTACCACTAAGCATTTCGTCCGGCGTGCTAACGATTCTGCCAGCTCACCGCCCTTACAAGGGCCATATTATCGTCATTCGAGGTCATGAGATCTGGGTTCAAGGAGAATCAGGACAGAGAGTGATATTGGTATTTCCCTTCCTTCCGTCAGAACTTACATCATCTGACCATAATTGTCTCATTTATGCAATAACTTTTTGGAGAGAAAAAACAAAACAAAAACTAAATGTAGGGATCGAACTAGCGACGCATTTTTCACATACATCAAACGTAGTGGCAAATAAGCCCTCACAGCGTGGTTGAGAAAACATGGAAACCTTCTCGGCAGCGGCAAAACTCCGTCAATGTCAATGCTGTCATAGTAAAAGCCGTCACCGTTGCTGACGACGAAGTATTTCGCTAGACACCCATGTCTCGTTCATTTTATTGAAAAAAAATGTTTAGAGGTTTGATTTAAGAGAAGTTTCGTTGTTAATTCAAGAAGTTATCATGACCAAGTAGACACCTGGTCCACATCAGTCATTGAATGAATTATTAGAGTTTCTGATTTATGCTAGCTGCCGGTATTGAATATGTGGAATTTGTTACAACGAGGACTGGGGGGACAGAGAGAGAGAAATCGAAAGAGGGAGAGAGATCGAAAGAAGGGGAGAGATTGAAAGAGAGAGAGAGGACGAAAGAAAGGTAGAGAAAGATCGAAAGAAAGGAAGAGAAACATCGAAAGAAAGGAAGAGAGAGAGAGTGAGAGAAAGAAAGAAATTGTCCCTCTTGACCATCTATTTATTCTTGTGGCTTATTTATGCGATTGTTTTTTTTTTCTTAATATTTTTCTTGTTATATTTCACTGAAACTTCTTGAAAATATTTAATTTTTAATGACACTCTATGATGAATGGATATTATTGGAGTTCAACGATATACTAAACTTCTCATTCTGTTTATTTACAATGCGTGGGCGTTTGCCTGACTCATGAGTCCACAGTTTTGCATGAAAATTCTGTCCGCTTTAAGGACATTTATCTACCCAACAACCATTACATTACGGGTACGTAAGCACACCAACATAGATTGTTAAGAGGTGGTAGGTGACAAACACATACCCAAACACATCCACGCTCGTACCCCCCCCCCACACACACACATACTCATATAAGCAAGCGATGGGCTTCTTTCAGTTTCCGTCTGCCACATCTGCTGAGAAGGCTTTGATAACGGGCCCGAGATCTATAGTAAAAGACGCCAGCCTAAGATGCCACACAGCCGGGCTGAACCCGGAACCATATACTTGAAAACAAGGCTTGTCACCACAGGGCCACGCCTACGCCTATAAATATGCTGTGAGGCCACCACTGTAAGATTCCCATAATCCCCATCACCTATCTTCTGATTGGGGTATAAAAAAAAAACAACAATAAATTCTGGATTTTACGACCAATCATTCGTTTATCGCAAAATAGTTAAACGTTTGTTTCGACGGCAGCATAAATAGAATTAAATGACATAAAATATCCAGGAATTGGCAAATGACGGAGGCATTCATTAAATATATTCATGACACAATCGATTAAAGAAAGGAACGCTGAGAAATATCATCACCATTATTATCATCATATTCAAAATCATCACCGCTGTCTTCAGTAGAACTACTACTACTACCACCACTATTACTACTACCACCATCACCACACTACTACTACCACCACTATTACTACTACCACCATCACCACACTACTACCACCACCATTTCTTACTGAGATACAGTCGGGATTTTATTAAGGAAAACACCTGAAAGACAATAAACCGCAGTAGAAACCCGCTGCAAAATAGGTCATCTTAATTGCGGCCAACTGTAATATATTGCTTCCAAATTTTGGTACAAGGCCAACAGTTTGAAGGTGATGGGTACGTCGATCACATCGACCCCAGCGCTCAGTAAGTACTTATTTTCTCCCCCTCCCCATGAAAGGATGAGTCATCCTCGGAGGAGTTCGAACTCAGAACGTAAGGACGACGAACGAAATGCCGCTAAGCACGTTGCCCGGCGTGCTAACGATTCTGCCAGCTGATCGCCCTATTCACTGAAATATATGAACGGGCCTTTCTGCGAGCAACGAGTCGCAGTGAGAGATTTATTTGGGATATAGAGGGTGAAGGTGCTCTACTCGACACAGCCAGTAGCTTCCCACCGATTTGTGGTTGAGAACCCAAAATATTGTTCATATATTCTTCTATTTAATGATGTCTTTTAATTAGTGTGTTTTAATTATTGTTTGTTGTTAGTACACATTTAAAAAAATCACTTTATGTGTAATTCCACGCGGATGTTATTTTTAACTAGCTCCACTTTAATTCTATAATATTTCCGCCAATTCTCATGTCTTTCAATTCACTTGCCTGTCCCACAAAATTCTAAGTTCTCTGCTAATGTCTCGTTTTCTGGCTAAAATAAAAAAAATCTTTTTCCACTTCTTCTTCATCCACTTCTTCTTCTTCTTCTTCTTCTTCCTCCTCCTCTTCTTCCTCATCCTCTTTCTCCTTCCCTTCTTCGTTATTATTATTATTATTGATGTTGTTGTCGCTGTTGTTGTTAAGATTGTCACTGCCGACCCAGTCGGTCGTATTTCTGATTCGTTAGCTGGAGTGAAATAGCGCTGCTGAACTATATAAATTTGTTCATTGTCAATTGTTGCTCCATGAAATTGTGTTCTATTGAACCTTCTGGCAAACTGATTCCAAAACTTGGGAGTCCAAACAGGTTTTAGACAAAACATCATATGTTTCTTTTTTGTTTTTTGCAGACAATTTGTTTTTTTTTTATACTTGCTTGCTGTCTGCAGCCAGAAAGAATGGTTACGAAGTTTCTGAGTCACAATACCATCTCACTCCGTACAAAATAAATATGAAATAAACAAATTAAAACACTTCACGAAAATAGAAGATTTGATATTAACATATGAATGTTGAACATAATCAACGAAAAATAATATTTTACAAACCCAAAACTGCGTGTTTGAACAAACCAAGTGAAAATATTTACAACAACAGTATTGTCGCGTTCGTGTACTCTCTGTTAAACAAATAAAAATCCATTTTTGTCATGGAATCAGTATCAGAGGCTAGCGTACAAAACAGCATCAGTTTCGCGAATTTGAATAATTTCACCAAAAAAATGTCTTAGATTGTGATCTTGACCCGATCTAGGAAAACTCTATCAAGGTCATGTATCTCTACTTCAATTTTTTTATTGCATTTTTCTCATGCTGGAAAGCAAGAAATTGAGCCGAAATATATTTCTAAAATATTTAGGTGAAGCAAAGGGGCAAAATATTAAAATGCATGTACAGCACAAACAGAACAGCATTCCTCCTAGAAAGACAGCTAATAAGAAAAGAAGTTTAACACTGCAGTTGATTGTACCTTTGAAGGAAAATCGCAACTTCTTTCAATTACAAAAAAGAAAAAAGAAAATAGTATTGCTACAAGCTGGGCATATGCATATTAAGAAATAAAGTAATAAATTCAAACAATACAATAACAGTAAAATAAGCATGTTTAGAAATAAAATAATACAATAACAATGAAATGAGCATATTCAAAAATATGACTAATAAGTGAGCCATAGATTCTTACTATGTGAGCCAGTCTTGCTTGCTCCAGTTAATTCGGTTGCCAAAGATCTCACAGCCTCTCTCTCTACTAATCCTAAGAATTAGTGCTAAAACGTTAAGGTCGTGGAAGATAATTAACACCCAAGCACCAATATCAAACTCTTCACTGTCCTCACTACAGCAGATTTTTGAGCATTTCTATTCTCTGGCATATTTTTCGAACTTGGTTTTTAGTGCTCCTAGTAACTCTACAACTACTGGGATACCAATTCCTCTTTTCATCACCCACATCCTCGCAATTTTGCCTTTTAGTAACTAAGTAACGATCATTATTGTTGTTGTTGTAATTGCTGCTGGTGTTGGTTGTGGTGGTGTTACTCGGTCTAGAAGGTACATATGCACTCGGTCCGAATAACTGATAAAAATGATTTGGTTTTCAAACTATGAATTATCTGTGAATCAAAGAATATTCTATCGGGGTTGATTGTCACATTCGGTGACAGGGCTCATTGGTTCGTTCTTTTTAACGACTTTTCCGTTTTCTTTTTCGCTTCGTATTATCAATTTTCTAAACGTGCTTCCTCGAAATAAAATGGCCGACAACGTCCACAAGACAAGCAAAAATACAAGGCGCCACTATTTACAGACGGAATGCAAATAGAAGATAACTTAAGATACAGGAATATTCCGAAAGAGGAAAACGTGAAATGTTCTCCGAAGAGAAAGAAAAAAAATATTCAGAAAACTTTGAAACATATGACAAATGCTAACATCACCAGAAACAACATAAACTACAACAACTGAAACAACAACAAAAACATCAACGTACGACAGCAGATAGAAATAATCCTAATACTTATACAGATGGTTTGCAAAAGAACGCGGAAAAATATGGCGTTAATTATGTTAATAAAATCTCAGAGGAATGCGGTAACATCTTAAACAACAATAACAACAAAAACAACAGGAACAACAGCAGCAACATCAACTACAACAACAATACAGTGATGGACCTTGCGTTAACGCACTCACTCACACACAAAACCCGCGCAGAATGTAAGAACGCTAATGAAAACTTTTTGAATAGCGTCACAATGTTTGACGACCATGAGATCGAAACAAATGCTTAATCGTCAGACGTGGTTCGATCCTCATTGAGACGGCGTATCAGAATCGTGTAGTCGTGAAAAATGACGTTCGCCGACGTTTTTCTCGGACGGGCACCGTTCTGTACGAGTTATTTTACTTGGATGTCCGTAGATGTTTATGACAGGCCGTACGAAGGCAGAGGTCTTAAAGAATTAACAAACAAAACATGAGACATATCTCACCGGAAGTTACCTCTACAAATGCCATTACCTCCCAACGCATATTTTTTAACGTACATGACATGTATTTCTCGAAACCCTCGACAATCCGTATTTGACCCCTCCTGACTTCCTTCGTTTCTTACACTACCTGTAAGTTTTGGGCTGAATCGTGGTGTTGACAGTTCGAGTTGGTGAATGAAAAGGAGTTTCTTAGACAGTCTGTAAACGAAACTGAAGCACGCCCGCAAACATGTTACAAAAGATTTTATCATCGCACATTAAGGCATCCTACGTTGGACTTTTACAGATAAGAACACCAATAATTGCATATTGGAAAAGTGATACTACTTAGTGTTTACGCTAAGTTATCGATACAGCAGCCTGTGCATTGCCCAACATAACTGGAGCAATTGTGCTATATTCGTGGCGACGGAGGTTCCATCCATCTACTTTAGCCGCCTTCCTGAGTCGTCTGCCTTCTAAGAATGTCCACCGAACGAGTTTTACAGAGGTACGGTTATCACATTCTAGAATGTTCAAGAAAACCTGTCCATGACATCGCTAAGAGCGGATTGGTCATTTGATGAGCAGATCACGTGAAACTCTAGTGGTTTGTTGGTGATGTCCGACAGTATATACAGGGATTCGGTTTCCAATCACCATTACATATTCCATCTAGAAATGCAGATTTCAATCTATGGCAGAGGCTCCGTATAACTCTAGAAAAAACTGCGTACAATTCCGGAATGAAATGTGGGTGGTGTATGGAGAGATTTGTGCGAGTATTTTGAAGGAGAAAAGAAGTCTGAATAAATTGTAAGTAAAGCAATAAATTTGTTTTTTAATAATTAGTTTTGTTTTTCTTTGGCCTAGCCATATATTGAATATTGAAGAGTGTTGTTAAATGAAACGCTTGAGTGGTCACTGAAATGTTTTAGGAGACTAATAAAATATACACACGCATACACACAGATATATATATATACATATACACACACACACACATAGATATATATGATTATATCAACTGTCTAAATCTATCTGATCATCATCATATATATATATATATATATATATATATATATATA
>NC_069003.1:3556281-3556568 GCF_001194135.2 Octopus bimaculoides
TGTGTGTGTGTGTGTTTCTTTGTGCGTGTCTGTGTGTGCGTGCGTGCGCTAGTGCGTGCGTGTGTGTGTTATTGTATGTGTGTGTGCAAAAAAAAAGCAGTGAAAGTGATTTTTCTTATCTTCATCAGAGAAATAGGAGTGTTAACACAGTCTCAGTTATATATCGCTAATTACTTAATAAAGCTGGAACATGAAATTGTGACAGCGTTCAGATAGCTGAAGTAGGAAGAGAAAGAGGGGGGAGAAAGAGAGAGAGAGAGAGAGAGAGAGAGAGAGAGAGAGAGAGA
>NC_069003.1:3556728-3560037 GCF_001194135.2 Octopus bimaculoides
AGAGAGAGAAAGAGAGAGAGAGAGAGAGAAAGAGAGAGAGAGAGAGAGAAAGAGAGAGAGAGAGAGAAAGAGAGAGAGAGAGGGAGCCGAGTGAAAGAGGAACAAAGACGACCATATAGACATACACAGAACGAAAAAGTGAAAACGCTAATAATTTTCTGGCTGTGTTTACTATTAGCAACAACGTCGACGACAACCACAACAACAATAAATACACGAGAAATTCATGTTTTTGCGCGTGAGTTTGGTTCAATAAGAGTAAATTGATTGTGACAGAGTTTTGCAAAAGTAATCATTTGTTTATGATGTTGTTATGTAAAATAATTAGCTAAAAATATTATGTTGATAAAAGGGAATCGTGTTGGCTGCTTCGATTACCGAAAACGAACTGATGGCTAAATTCAGTTATCTTCTGTCCGCAGTGCCACCGTGTTGCTTTAGCCAGGTGTAAAATCACCATGTTACACGCGCACGCGCATATATATACGCATACGTACATACATACATATATATAGTTCGAAGTTATAGAAAAACAAAGACGAAGACAGGTGTAGGAACAACAAGCAATTATATTAGTTTGACGCTCGGGAAAAATGGAAGAGTATTTTACGTCTCGAGCCTACACTCTTCGTCAGCAAAGAAGAAGAGGAAATAAATAGAGAGAGAATAAAAAGAACTTTTGTTGAGTTCAGAGGTCCAACATGGCAAATACACACAGACACACGCACCCCCATATATGTATATATATATATATATATATATATATATATATATATATATATATATATATATATATAAGAATTTTGTCTATCTTCACCTGGTATTTACGGTGAGAATCACCTTTGTATTTATCGTAATTCTCGATAACGGGACCTCGTTGAAGTTTTCTTCTGTATAAAGAAGACTGCAAATTCAACGTCTTCACGTATCTGGTCTGGTATATATATAATTTTTATCTCTTCTTCCACGTATTCACACATTCTTCTACTTTTTATATATATATATATAAACCTCCAAACAAATTGTAGACTCTCCTTGAAATATATTACATATGTCAAGCCCCTGTGGCTAATAACAGACATAATTACTATTGTTGTTCTTTCATCTATATCGAGTTTTAAAAATTACGTACCATTCCAGTACGAGAATCAAATTTGCTGGCATTGTGCTTTTATTAGAAGCAATTTTAGGTTCACCAAAATTCTGTGAGTGTATTCTGGTCTTCCATTCTTTTACAATATCAAACAAATAATGTTTTATATCCTGAAGCACCGGCACATTCAAATGTTGTGAGGAGCTGTTCTGTCTTATGTAAAAACATTGTCCTTAAGCTTATTAAAATACTTCGGTTTACTTCAAGAAGAAAATTTTGTTTAAACCTGCGCAAGAGAGAGAGAACTGTATTATTTCTGCTATATTTTAGTAAAATTTTTAAGCATTTTTTCTTTACTTCAATTTATCTTCGTTTTTCAAACAGATATTAGCTTATATCCTAAGGCTACGAAATATTAAAAAATTGTAGTTTTCTATTTCGCAATGTATCATCCTTGCTTGCTCTGGTTCATGTAGTTTCTTTTATTCAAAGAAAGAAAGAAAAAATGTTCCAACCTTCAGGCTACAATTTATTCGACTATTCAAAATATTTCTCTTCTATTACTTGTTTGCCACCTATTTCGTTACATAGGAACGAATTAAGTGGCAATATTGCCAAACTGATACTGGCTGGACATGTATATCGTGGAAGAGAGGGGAAATCTTCTAGAAAGAAAGGCTACTGTTTCGTTTTACTTCATCTCAATCAAGAAATAAATTGAGATTTCGTGGAAAGCAATTGTATGTTTGCTTCTATTTAACTATCTTGGCAATAACAAAAATTCTGTGTTGGCAAATATAGCAACAGATTTCACAGTAAACGTTTCAGCGCAACTTATGTAAGACTCGTGCATTTGACAGGTGCAATTACAGTTGCACGAAGGCCATTCAACTTCTTGCCAAATGATTCGGCGTCTAACAATACATTAAAATCATTACCTTTTAGATACGTGCTGCTTTCTCTCTCTGCATCTACCGTTGAAATTACAACGGCGACTCGTGCCAACAATAGACAAAATCCTCAAGTGGTCGCTTCGCGATCCACTGAAAATAGCAGTCAAGTAAATCTTAAATTTCAAATCAATCACTTGACTACATATAAACTGATACTCCGATGGGGATGAAGTTTGAAAATTAAAGCGAAGTCTTAACGATTTAAGGATTTACTTATTCAGATTTAGCCTAAGCTTAACAAAAACTACAGTAAAAACAATAGCACATGCTAACGAGTGAACCAGTGGTGGCTATGGGATCTACAAGAAATAGCAGATGAAATCACATGAAATTAACGCCATACCCTCTGAAAATATAAGATAAGATACAATTTGATTAGTTGGAGAGAACGAAAGGTCAAGGCCGATATGACTTGGATAAGCTATTGATCTGATTTACTCCAATTGAGCGGTGGCTAAAAACTGTAAAGTCGTATCCGAAAGAAATCGATTCGGATTTCATGTAATTCTGGAATAATTCATTAGCATGACTAATTAACACACACACCGGTTCGATTTCCATTCATTTACTTATTTATTTGTTTCTAAAATTTTCCTTGCTCCTTGCAAACTCTTCAGTAATCATTGACCCTGTCCACTATCGCCGATTTGTCTGCGAGGCCTTGCCTTTCTATAAATGTCTGCTTCGGTGCTGGAGTGCGATTTTATACATTCAAACAGCGTGGGTGTTAATGTATCCGTTCGTGTGTGTGTAAATATGTTACGTATATGTCGGAATATGAAGCAGGGTGAGAGAGACACAAGGACGGGGGGGGGGAGAAGGCTGCAGAGATAGAAAAGAAGGGGGTGAAAAATGAGTTTAACTTTACGGCGTGTATATACTGTAAATGATGATGAATACGCGCATGTATGTATATATATATGTATATATGTGTGTGTGTGTTTAAGCACATGTATATAACAGAACCAGGGAGTGTGAGACGGAGAGTCGAGGGGGCAGAGGTGGAACGGAAGAACAAAAGAAAGAGAGACAGAGAAATGAATTGTGTAGTTTGATATTATAATTAATGAATGGTTTGGAGATATCGGTGCTATATATATACAAGGTCGTATGATAATAAATCATACATTTGCTGTATGAGGTGAAGGTGCGGAGAAAGCCGACCGATATCATGATTTATATGAAGCGGATGACTTTCAACGGACGTTTGATGATGATGATGACGTCGACGACGACGATGGTGATGATGGTGACGATGGTGGG
>NC_069003.1:3560047-3562661 GCF_001194135.2 Octopus bimaculoides
CGACGACGATGGTGATGATGGTGACGATGGTGGGAGCGGTAGTAGTGGGGGTGATAATGATCATGATGATGATGATGATGATGACGATCTTGACGATGTTCGGAGAGGTTGTAGTGGGGATGATGATGATGATGATGATAGTAACAATGATTATGATGATGAAGTGGATGATGATGTTAATAATAATAACGGTGATAATGATGTTGATTTTGGTGATGACGATGACGACGATGCTGCTGCTGATGATGAGGATAATGACAACGGTGATGACGATGATGAAGAGGAGGTGACGGAGGAGACGATCGACATTGAGTGCATACAGCATGTTGGGTTAATAGGTTAAATGATTAATTTATCGACTGAAGGAAAATCAATCCATTGTGTGATTAGAGTTCTTAACACCGGGAGACCTGTAGGTTCAGAAGCTTCCACGATGACAAAAACTCGAAAAAAGACAAAAACAAAAGATAGGAGTAAAAACAGAAAAGAAAACTAAAACAAAAAATAGAGAAAGAAAACAGAAACACCAAAAGCATAACAAAAAGAAGATGCAAAATTCGGCATTTGTTGAAAGTAAAACTAATTCTATATCGAAATGTAGAGGACCAAAGCACTTCTGAGATCAACAATCCTGCCATAGGAAGGTGGCAAGTTAGAGGACAATGTGTAACGGAAGGATATCTATATAAAGACGAACAGGGTTTTCGCTTTACAAGCGTACTGGATACTCTTGTCGATTCAAAAAACGGAGGTTCTAGAAGACACGGCTGAATGGTTTTTCCTTAGTTCCACTGCTCGTGTGAGAAAACAAAAAAACACAAGACAAACAAAAATTATGATGCTAATCCTGCTCTTGTCTTCATTTAGTGAAAACCCTGCGCGATTATTAATTATTATTAAGGCGACGAGCTGGCAGAATTGTTAGCACGCCGGGCGAAATGTTTAACGGTATTTCGTCTGTCTTTTCGTTTCGAGTTCAAATCCCGCCGAAGTCGACTTTGCTTTTCATCCTTTCGAAGTCGATGAATTAAGTACCAGTTGCGTACTGGTCTCGATCTAATCGACTGGCCCCCTCCACAAAAATTCCAGGTCTTGTGCCTAGAGTAGAAAAGAAAAGAATTGATAGGACGCCGGGCACAATGCTTAGCAGCATTTCTGAGTTCGAATTCCATCGGAAGCGGCTTCGCCTTTCATCATTTTGGGGGGTCGATACAGTAAATAACAGTTGAGTAATGGGGCCAATGTAATCGATGAAAAATCTCTTACGAACTTGCTGGCCTTGTGTCATAATTTGAAACCATTTTATTATTAGAAGGTGGAAAGCTAGCAGAATCGTTGCTACGCATGTGAAAATTCTCAGCGGCATTTCGTCTGTCTTTACGTCCTGAGTTCAAATTCCACCGAAGTCGACTTTGCCTTTCATCTTTCGGGGTCCCTGTAATTAGTACTTGATACGTACCAGGATCGATACAATCGACTCGTCTCCTCCCACAAAATTTTAGGGCTTGTGCCTTCAGTGGAGAAGGGTTATTATTATTACAAAGGCCGCGTTGTAGCGAATTCGATAGGACGTTGATGAAAGGCTAACCGGGATTTCTTCCGGTACTTTATCTCCAGAATTTAAATTTCACCGAGGACATCTATGCCTTTTCCCCTTCGGTGAAATACAGACTAGTTGTGCACTGGGGTGCATGGAAATAGCTACACCATTTGCTCAACAAAGGGGAAAAAAATTCAGGCCTTGTAGCAAATGTGGAAAGGCTTCTTCTTCTTCTTCCTTTTCTTCTTCGTTTCCTTCTTTTTCTTCTTCTTCTGCTTATTATTATTATTATTAATAGGAAATTGAGAGTGGAGTGGGAAGTGCTGTCCTCGAGTGAGTTTCTCGAAAGGTGGGTGAGAGTTGCGAATATGGCAACAGTGGTTGGTACCTCTATCAGTGTAGACATGCGAGTCGGAGAGAAGAAATTAGAGAGTGCACTTGCTCTTTGTGCTCAGAGAAATCTCAGACAGTAGAGTTCCTCCATTATCCCTGTATATGTAGGGCTACATCTATCACCCCATTTTCTTTTTTTAACCTTTGTTTTCTATCTATATCTCCCTTCTTTTCCATCGTATACTGTGTATACATACCTTCTGTTTTTTTTCTATCATTTCATTAAATGTAAGACCCTACACATTTTGATTGTCTTTGTATTGTCCCCCTTATACTTCACCCCGGTGGCAAATATCATCATCATCATTATTATTATTATTATTATTATTATTATTATCATTGACGTTGCTGCTGTTTTTGCTAATAGTTTGCGATATAATCCTTCCTGTATTTTTTTTCTTTTTCTTCTCAGCAAAGATCATATAACAACTGCGTGTTTTGTCATTTATCCCTTATATAATTCCGATTAAGGTCGATCACATTCACGAAAGATACGGAGATAAAGCGATTAAACAGTTCTCATTGGTGTGTTTGTAGCATTAGTGAACTGCAGCGAATATATAAAAGCTATTTCGACCGCTCACAATATATCGATTGATGGGGCAGAAATTAATTGGATAAAATGATACGCCATCATGTGTGTATATATATATATATATATATATATATACATATACACAT
>NC_069003.1:3562671-3569221 GCF_001194135.2 Octopus bimaculoides
CACACATACAAATTACATGTATATATATATATATATATATATGTGTGTGTGTATTCATGTATATATACATACATATGTGTGTATATATATATATATATATATATATATATATGAATGTATATATTAGATAGCATGTGTATATACATATATATATAAATATAAACGTATGTATGTAATCACACTTAAACACGCACACTCACATATGTAAGTACTTATACACTGTAACAAGATACTCTTTTCTATATTTGTGCGTGTGAGTTTGTTCTATGTGTGCGTGCGTGCGTGTGCTTGTAAAGATATTTTGATAGGATGATCCAAAACGTGTCCGCAGATTACTTTGGTCACTCAAAACGTCGTTTCATTGGAGATACAAATTGGTATGTCCGATATCTGCTCTGATCCCGCACCTTTCGTCCATTAACAGGTTTTGATGTATCGAATTAGTCGTGTAATTCATAAAAGAATTGTATTTCACGTTTTGAAACATGATAAAAATCTGTTGAAAGCGTGGTAGTGGTTTCATGATGTAGCGATCTTAGGATAAACAAAGACATATATATATCATGTAAGGCTTATGGCCTAGTGGTTAAGATTCCGAGTTCGATTCCAGGCAGTGACCTGAATAATAATAACAACAACAACAACAAAAAATACTTTAGGAATGAGAACCCAGGTTCAAAATTTCCCCAAGACTCCTGACGAAGGCTGGAGGGTATACCAGCCGAAACGTTGTGTTAACAACAAACAAGATGAGGACAAATATCCGTCAAATGTAAATAATGTACATAATTTCTCAACTCTTAAACGTAGAATTGTCTTATATAATCAACCCTGAATTTAGTTTGACATTTTCTCCATATAAAAATTCCTTAACGTGTATACTCGTACTGGTGAAGGCGGGTGTCGTACTGGTTAGGGAGCCCAGTCATTATCGGTAGATCGTGGGCTCCAATTCCAGACCGAGCACTGCGTTGTTTTTTGAGCAAAATATTTCGTTTCAGTTCGCTCCATTCTGCTCAGATCAAAATCGTAAGCATGCATCAGACTAGCCCTCCTATCAGTGGGGATGTTGGCCTTCTCGTCTAGCTAGCAAGTTAGTATCCTTCAAAAGCTAAAAGGATGCAAAGCGCATTCCGACTAACGATATAGTGAAGGCGCATAGCCTTGTGGTTATGTTGTTGCACTCACGATCCCCAAGTCATGGGTTCGAGCGGGTTATGTTCCTGAGCGCAATACTTCATTTCTCGTTGCTCCTGTCCACTCAGTAGTAAATGGCTAACTCTGCGATGGAATAATTTTCCGATCAGGAGGGGATGTTGGCCTGCTCTTCTAGTCAGTGGGGTGATATCATTGGAAAGCTGAAACGATGCAAAACGCAATGTGACCAGCAAAGTATAAAAACATCCGCTAGTTTGGTCGTTCGCTAGTTTGAGCGATCACATAATCACGTGATATACTTGCACTTAGCTGAAGTGTATAGAAATTAGAGAAAATACATTTTAGGATTAACAAAGCCTTATTATCTACCAGCATCTGTTTCAAATGTTCTGTGTTGGTTATATGATTTACCGATCCAGAAAAGATAAAAATTTGAAAGATTAAGCACGTGTCGGCATCGGAACAAATGTTGAGGAGATCCAGGACGAATAACAAAAAAAAAGGCTTATCTGATTTACAAACGATGTGACAAATTCATCCAGGAATACACTTTGGATGACATGTACCCGGTACCGTAACTTTAGATAGAACAGATGGGGTTGTCAGTGCTAGAATGTCTTGGATCAAATGTGTGCTGGTTAACATTCACCTGGGGCTAAAAGAAAGGAGAAATGCACTAAGCATTATATCACCGATAACGGTAAACTCAAGAGAGATGAAGTTGCATCCATCTCATTAAGTTTTCACTCGTTATCAACAGAATTTACATCATAATTAACTTCAACATCATCATCGTAATTTTTATTACTATTATTATTATCATCATCGTAATTATTATTATCATTAATATTACTACTACTATTACTATTATTATTATTATAAATGACCGTGGGAATTGATGATGTCTCGTTATCTTTCTTATGAATAACTAGCTGAGAAAACACAATAACAACAACTACTACTACTACTACTAAATTCCACGGTGATGCCCAGATAAGTATCATTACTGCTAGTAACAATTCTACAGTCACCATCATGAATATCTTCATCCTCACCATCACATTCATCGCCACTACCACCACAAACAACAACAACGAACAACAATATCAACAACAACAACAGCAGCAGCAGCAGCAGCAGGAACAATTGCAACCACCATAGCCATCATGAACATCACCAGCGCTGCTGAAACATCCATGTGGCCGTTCTATCTCGACATGCTAAGAATAGCAGCGAAATCAAATTCCAAACACTCCGTTCTTAGAGAAAAAAAAGCGCACCAACAGATGCGTCAAAGTCAGAGAATTCCGTTTTCGAAGAAGATTAGAAATTTGAACTCTAATCTTCGGAACTATTAAAGCGTCTCCTGAAGAATGTCTCAAATCCTCTGGAATATTATATTTTATATAATAAACGTAACAACAGAAAGAAACACTATAATAACAGCAACATACAACAGCATCAAATGCAAATTGTACGACAAATATCTTTTATTTTTTTTATCTTTTACTTGTTTCATTCATTAGGCTGCGGACATGCTACAGCAACGCTTTGATGAATTTTTAGTCGAATAAATCGACTGCAGAACTTATATTCTTGTTAAACCTGTTATTCATTCTATTGGCCTCTTTTGCCTAACCGCCACGTTACGGGGATGTAAACACACCAGCACCGGTTGTCAATTGGTGGTAGTGGTGGTGGAGGGGTGACACAGACACGACACACACACAGACATATATTTATATATATATATATATATGACATGCTTCTTTCAGTTTTCATCAATCAAATCCACTTACAAGGCTTTGGTTTGAGCAAGGCTATAGTAGAAAACACTTGCTCAAGGTGCCACGCACAGAGACTGAACACAGAATCATATGGTTAGGAAGCAAGCTTTTGAATAACAACACCTGTATAACAACAGTATTAACATACAAAACAATAGAAACGCACATAACAATAACAACATGTACAACAAGAGAAGCAAAGATAACAAACAATAAATACGGCTTCAAATATAATTTATACAACAAACGTAACAACAACTAACAAAAACAAAAAAAACAACAGCAGTAATGTACAAGAAGCTTTACAACAGCAACAAATATAAGAACAACAGCAAGAACAGTGGCAAAAGTGTACAACAAGTATAATAAGACCAGTATCAAGTATGACAATGGAAACAGATAAAACAACAGGAATACATTGACGATAACGATGGAAGCAACAAATGGAACAAACACGACTTTAACGTCAGCAACAACAACAATAATAATAACAACATCAGTAATATGAACAGCAAGATTTGTGTTGTAACAACAAGCGTGAAGCGTTGCAAGACAAATAATGTAACAACAACAACAACAGCAAAAACAACAACAAGATGGAATACCATAGCCCACAGCAAAGATAATAACAAACTTTAAATATAAACAACATCAGAGTACGAACAAGAACAACAACAATAACAACAACAGCATCAAGAAGAAAAAGAAGCTTAACCACAACGGGAATCCAGAGAAATGTGACTAGCAAAAGAAACAATATGGTAATCTAATGAGGAATGCTGGGATAGCTATAGAAATATTTCACAGCATCGCATCTAATACAGAACCGCCATCGCCACCCCGCCAGGAGCCTACAACCCGCCATTTGTATTCGATCGCCATCGCTCACACCACCGCCGCCATTACATCATTTAGAGAACTCTCATTTATAACACTACAATCAGTGTCGGCGTTGCCAACGCAGCCTACGAAGTCACCCCCACCGGTATCACCGACCCACCGACCACCACAATCGTCGCCACCGCCACCACAGCCACCACCACCACCTTCGCCAACTCTACGTCATCGCTACCTCTACAACAATCAAATCAACAACAACGACCACCACCACCAACAACAACAACAGCAGCAACAACAACAGCAACAACACAAACACTACAATCACCATGACCACCATGACCACCATGACCACCGTCTCCAAGACTACGACCATCACAACCACCACCACCAATACGACCATCATCACTATTGCTACCACCATCTCTATAACTACCAACACCACCACCACTGTCACCATTGCTACCACAGCCACCACTTTCATCAACACCACCACCATGACAAACACCACCTCCAATACCACCTTCACTACTACCAGTACTGCTACCACCAGCTCTACCACTACCAAAATCAGCATCACCACCATCAACACCACCACCACCAATTCCTCCACCACCAGCACCACTGCCACCACCAATGGCAGGAAAACCATATCCAAGTGTTCCTATACTAGCACCATCACAAATAATATAATGAAAATCAATACTACCACCGCCACCATTACCAGTCCCTCCACCATCGTCATACCATCCTAAGAGAATAACATCTTCATCACGATCTAACATAGCGCGTTACACCACCACCACCACCACCACCACCACCGCAACCACAACCATCGCAACCACCAATACTACGACTACCAACATCGCCAACAACAACACTACCACTACCACATCTATTATCACAACCACTGTCACCACTACCACTACCTCCACAACCAATATCATCACTAGCACCGCTACCATCGCTACTACTACCAGAACCTTAATCACCACTACCACCACCATCACTAGCAACATCACAACGACCACCACCACCGCCATCATTAACGCCACCACTAGCCCCCCCCCCACTCCTCACCACTAACACCATCACGACCACGTCTAGCACCACCTTCACCACCAACAACAATGACTACAGTAAATGGTAGCATGAATTCTTTACACCTTTTCTTTGGCCCTTGAACATGTGTAATTTATCAAATGATAAAAGTACACGAGGTCGGCTCTCCAGGGGAGTCATTCTAAGTGCTAGAAATAGCAGCTGTCAACTATTTTGCAAATTATGGAACAAAGTGTGAATTAAGATCAAGCCTCCATGGAAGCTTTTGTGATTACTAGAACTAGCTGTGAAATCTCTCTCAAATTATGCACGAAGAGAGATCTGAGGGCAGGTCTCCATGGCTCATTTGTAATTACTAGAAATGGCTGTGAAACCTCTCTCAAATTTTGCACATTGCTTGACACCAATAATCGTGTGGTTACGTCCCCGTAAATTAGCAGTTTGGCGAATGAGACTGATAGAATAAGTACGAAGCTTACAAAGAGTAAGTCTTGGAGTCGATTTGTTTGACTAAACGCGGTGCTCCAGCGGTGGCCGCGGTCGGGTGACTGAAACAGATTAAATAATAAAAGAATAAAAATATAAAGGCTGGTCTGTATTGCAGTATTTGTAATTACTAGAAATAGCTCGCAAAATACACAATATTGGAACGTCATGGTGCCGATGTAATTTCTAGAAACGGCTGTCGAATTTGACGCTAGACAAAAATATATCGTCTCTGAAGGAAAGATACTCATAGTAGGAAAATGTAATCGGAGATAAACTATCCAATGTGTGGTTTAGGGCGTGGTGGCCATGTTAAGAACGCTTTCGAATATAAGACTGAATGACATATGGATTAAACAAAGACAGCAACAACAACAACAATGATACACTTTCTGATCACAACCACCATCATTATCATTATTTTCGTGGTGATGATGATGATGATGATGATGGGTAGCCAGTTTCTGTCACCATGATCGTAATCATCGTCGTAAGTGTCATCATCATCGTCGTCAAGAAGAACAGCAGAAACAGCATCTAAGTGGTTAAGAATAAATATTACACCACCTTCACTAGCACCAACACCACCACAACGACCACCACCACAACGACGACCACCACCACTGCAACCAGCAAAATCACAACCACTACCACCGTAACCACCACTGCCACTACAATCACCACGACCGCAAGAGCCACCACCACAACAACAACCACCACCACCACTTCCATCACACCACTACCGTCACTATCACTACTGCCGTAACTTCCACTGCCACCACAATTACCACCACCGCAACCATCACCACCACCACAGAAAACAACAGTAATGATAAAAACATCTACAATGGTTCCAAGTGACACGTGAAGCACGCTAAAACAGTAGCTGCAATAATAATTGAAACGGAGATAAGAGCAGCAGCAGCAGTGGTGGTAGTAGTAGTAGTAGTGGCGGTGATGATGGTGGTGGTGGTGGTGGTGGTGAAAATAATTTCATTTACAATATCAACATGACCAACACAAAGAAGACAATGTGGAAAATGACAATAAGAATAATGGTGAAAGTAAGGACAAACGTCCCCAAAACAACAACAAGAAAACACAAATAACTGCAACAACAGGAACATTAATAGCGTTAAGAACCAGAATGCAACTGCATATACACATCCATATATATGTATATATGGATATATATATATATATATATATATATATATATA
>NC_069003.1:3569231-3571837 GCF_001194135.2 Octopus bimaculoides
ATATATATATATATATATATATACATATATATACGTACATATATATATATATGTGTGTGTATATATACACACATATATACATATATATGTATATACACACACACACACACACATACATATATATATAATATAAACACATGCATCAGAGATAGTGCAACACCAACAAGAAAAACACGAGCGAAACACAATGAGAACCCAGAGAAATGTGACTAGTAAAGACACAATGTGTTAATCCAATGATGAATGCATGGAAAACTATACAAATATTTCACACCATCACATCAAACCCGCGCAGCGTCTCTACGTCCCCGGAGGCCAACACTACCAACTAAAATCTCAGATACTGCCTTGATAATGAAAGCACAACCGTAGCCATTAGCAGTGAAAACAACACTGTTACACAATCTTCATATACAAGGAGAATGGAACTGAAAATTTCTTGCCTTTAAAGGTATCGCGAAAGGCCTGGTTGGAGGGCCAAACTTCCGAATTCTTTTACAGGGTTTAGAAAAACTGAAGGACCACTGCAAGGGGAAAATGGTGAATAAAACAATAATTAGCTGATTCCTCAGTATTTTATTTTATCCAAAACCAGGAATATTTTAGCCCCATCCTACACACACACACACACACACACACACACACACACACACATATATATATATATATATGTGTGTGTGTGTGTGTGTGTAGAAGAATCCAGAGTAATCCATATGCAAGAGAGGTGCAGCCGGAGTGGTGTTGGTGGTTGTGGTGGTGGCGATGGTAGTGGTGGTGGTGTTAGTGTTGATGTGGGTGACCATGCTGGTGGTGTTGGTGGTGGTTGTTGTGTTGGTGATGGTGGTGATGTTGCTGGCGTTGGTGGTGGTAGTGGCGATGTTGCTGGCGATGATGGTGGTGGTGGTGCTGCTGCTGATGATGGTGGTAGCGTTGCTATTTAATCCTCACCAAGAATATCAATTCCGATGGCCAATACCAAACAATTTCATGGCCCAGTCACTAAATTGTGACCTTGCATGGTAGAAATAGCAGCAAAACGTCTGTCAAATTTCACATCGCCATCACACGCAACGAAAGGAAAAACTGGATAAGCTTGTGCTGAGAGACCCACACGGTAACTTTAATCATAATTTTGCTCGGCTTGGTATAACGTGGGCCAAAATGGAACGACAGTAACGCCACCCCAGTTACTCCATATTATTCTGCAGACAATACAGCCCCACCTCTCAAACCAAAACTTGCATTAATTCTATTTTTACCATCGCGACAGCCAAATGTTCTGCAAAAAACACGCCTTAGTACAATATTAGTATTGAGAAACAGGAAATAATTCTCACTAAATGCGTCTCTACTCATCAATCGTCCTCGTTAACATCAAACCCACTCACCAACGCCAAACCTACCCAGAAACGCCCCAAATCCTAATGTCCAAGACCAAACGCCCTCACTAAACATAAGACAACCAACAGTAAGAAAAAGAGAATAAGCAGTACCAACATTCCGACTCCATGAAATATCTCCCTCAAAGAACCATCCGCATCTCTGTTGTTCTCATGATTCTTCATTAACCCTACAAACCGTGGCGGAATGCATATATTGTTGATAATGTCAAACATTATCAAGAATATAAAAATAAAAAAAACATCGGCGAGATCATCCGCAATACAGCCATTGCATCCATTACAAACTCCTTTCCATTTGTAACGAAACAACATCCTCATTATCTTGATTACTATAGCGACCGACGACAAAATGCCCTGCAAAAACACGCCCTTGCACAATAAACACGTTCACACCAACCCCTGACGCTCCACAACCAAGCAAAACAACCAGATCAAAATAACGAAAAGCGTGAAAACAGCCAGCACGATCGTCGACACCAGCAACAGCGAAAACGCGAGCAACAGTAATAACAGGAATAACTAAACTAAGAGCGACAGCAACAATTACAACAACAACAACAACAACAACAACAGCAGCAGCAACAATTAAAACCTTCAATAACATTTCGATAGCATTTCCAGGCTGACGGACCGATACAAAAATGGAGGAGAAAAGATGAAAACGAAACCAAAAAAAAAAAAAAATATTAAACAGAAAAGAAATTACACAAATAACACCCGAAACTCTAACAAGATATAAAACCGCAGAAGCACAGGTTTGTTAAAAGACGGACAATAAATAACAGAATAAATAGGAAATATTTCTTTCGTTGTTTTAATATTTGAAACAATGACGGACCGAAAGCTTTTGTTTTCTGTGTTGAAACCCTGCTTTTATAGTTGTGAGCGGCCCATTTATGAGCAGTTATATGTAGCATAACTATAGGAGCAGCTGTGAAAATGGTCTTTTAATTAGACAGGCCTTGCGTAGTTCTTTATAGTCTAGCTAATGGCTAGAAAATATTATTCATAGAAATTAATGTGGAGATGAAGCGTGCAAACGTATGTGTGTGTGTGTTTGTATATATATATATATATATATATATATATATGCGTGTTTGTACATGTGCGTGTTTGTACATGTGTGTGTTTGTTATTGTGGAGTGTGTATGTGTACATGTGGCAAGTGTAATGCGTATTTAGTTTAGTGTGTGTGTGTGTGTG
>NC_069003.1:3571991-3575401 GCF_001194135.2 Octopus bimaculoides
GTGGGGAAGAAATAATTGTTGCGAAGGTGGTGATGTTGCAGGAAAAGCACACGAGGGAAAGGGGTGCGGGCGGTGGTGGAGATATGTATATGTTGATAGTGTGGGAAGTGATGTAGATTTTATAATTGGTGCTGATAATGACGGGTTTAGGTACCGGCGGTGTCGGCGGCGGAGGTGATGGTGGTAGGGGTGGAGGGAGGTGATTGGGGTGGGTGTAGGAGAGCTTGTGGTAATGGGTGTAGTGCTGGCGATGGTCTTGTAGTAGTAGTACTAGTAGTGGTGGTGGTGGTGGAGGTAGTTCTAGAAGTATTAGAAATGGTGGTGGTGGTAATAGTAGTAGAAGTACTAGTGGTGGTAGTAGTAGTAGTAGTAGGAGGAGTATTGGTGTCGGTTGTGTTGATGGTGGTGAAGGTGGTGGTAGTAATGGTAGTTGTAGTATTAGTCGTAGTAGTAATTGCAATGGCTGTAGGGTGCTGTAGTATAGGCTGGTGGTGGAGGTGGTACTGATAATGGTAGAGGTGATTGTGACTGGTGGTGGTGGTGCAAGCGATGGTAGCGTTGGTGTTGGTTGTAGTGGTCGTTAATGAGTGATGTCGATAATGAGGAATGTTAGTGGTTGTGGGTGTGGTGGTGTTGGCATTCGTGATAAACGTATTGGAGTGGTGGTGGTGGTGGTGGTGGTGGTGTAGGAGGGGTGATGATGGTGGTGGTGATGGTCGTCGCTGTCATGTTGGTCTTGGTTTTGGTGCTGATGATGTGGGTGACAATAATACTTGTAGTGAATGTAGGTATGCTGTTGATGGAGTCTGTAGTATAGGTGATAGCATAGTTGATAGTGATGCTGGTGTTTGTGTGTTGTGGCGATGCTGGTGATGGTAATAGTGTTCGTAGTGGTGGTGCTGGAAGCGAACTGTTTGTCAGCTGTTCTAATAACAGAAGACATGTTATGAAGTTGTTGATGATAATTGCAAAGGCGACGGTGGGGTTGTTGTTGGTGGTGAGGGTGGTTTCGGTGGTAGTGCTAAAGGTGCCGTCGCTTTGGTGGTAGTGCTGGTGGTGGTGGTGGTGGTGGTGGTGGTGGAACGTAATAGGCGAACATTTTTTAGATTTGTATTTGTAGAAACATATCTGTATCGAGGGCACCATTTTATTGAATAAATCTTTCTCGGTTGGCATTTTCAGGGTCTGTTTCGGTTCATACACGAATGCTCCGTCATCATCATCATCATTCTCGCTATCGTCATCACCTTCGTTGTTGTCATTGTCATCACCATCATCATCATCATCATCATGAATTACATCATCGTCTTCATATTGGACACCATCATGACCATCGTCATCCTCGCCGTCATCGCCATTGAAATTTCCCTCCTTCTCCTCCTCGTCTTCCTCCACATCTTCATCGTCATCTTCGTCATTTTCGGCGCTGTCGTTGTCTTATCGTTTACTTGTCTTATCGTTTACTTGCCGTCCACTCATCGTCTCATGAATGCATATGCTAATGCATAGCTTCTGATTGGTTATTGCGCTGTTATAGGTTTAGCTATGGTTTCTGTGGCGATCATAGCGTTGCCTTTATCCACACATTGTTTAACGGACTTTATTATTTGCTAATGGTCGTAATAAAAGAGTTGCACAGATCACTGTAAATGCTCGTACCGCTAGTTCTGATAAAAATGTTAGATGTGGTATTTTTGATGAAACTAAGGAGGTTAATAATGAGGTGGGGGCTGGCAGAATATTTAGAATGCGGGGCAAAATGTTTAGCGGCATTTTGATCGTCTCTACCCTCTGATTTCAAATTCTGCTGTGGTCGAATTTGCCTTTTGTTCTCTGGGATCCGTTAAAATAAACACCAGTTGAACACTGGTGTAGTTGGAATCGACTTGCTCCATCCAACGACATTGCTGGACTCGTGCCAAAATTTGAAATATTGTCGAGGAGGCAGACATTTCGTCCGTCATTAAGCTCTGGGTTCTGAGGTCGACTTTGCTTTTCATCTTGTCGAAGTCGATAAACTAAGTACCAGTTACGCACTGGGGGCGATGTAATCGGCTATCACCCTCCATCGAATTTTAGGCCATGTGCCCATAGGAGAAAGTATTACGTTCTAAGGTGGCGGCGGCGGCAGCAGCGATGGTGGTGGTGGTGGTTGTGCTGGTGGTGGAGATCGTGTTATGGTGGTGATGGTGTTGGTGGTGGAGTGGTGGTCGTGGTGGCGTTGGTGATGATGTTGGTGGCAATGGTGATGGCTATAGTTTCGGTGGTTGTGATGGTGGTGGTAGTGATAATGGTGGTGTTGGTAGTGTTGGTCTTGGTAGTAGTGGTGGTGGTGGTGGCGTTGCTATTTAACATCAGCTCAACCTGTTCGTTTAAACCCATGCCAGAATAAAAAAAAACCATTCCTGCCGTTATCATTCCATCATAGTTTATCGATGTTGCTGTTCCTGCTATTCTTATTCCTGTTGCTGTTGCTGCTGCTGCTGTTGCTGCTGCTGCAGCGGCTGTTATTTAGAATTTATCTACGACAGACATTATCTAAAATTTCCCAACATCCTATCACAATAAGAGCTTATTCAAGAGAGATGCGGCTCCATTTTCCTATCAAGCTCAGTAACCACGTTCGCACCTGACTACAACGCTGTTCTACTTATTCCTTCATTCCATTCCTCAACACACCTGAATTACCATTATTCTAGCCGAGACCATTTCATCGTAGAATTATTCTAGACATACTATATAAATTTCGACTCCTCGTTTTAGAGAAACCCGGTTGCCAATTCCGTTTATATCCAATCAGTGCGTGCTACCTTTTTTTAAACGTTAGCGAGTAACATGAAGGAAATCTCCTGGGTATTTTCAGCAGGTCTGTGGACTAGAGAGTGTTTCGTTTCTCATTTGCGTATTATCGTTGCTATATCAGCCGTGCAGTGGCTTCCATTTAGAAGCGAACAGCAAGCTATAAAAATAATCCATTACATTGACTTTATTGTAAGTGAATGGAGAAGTAATAACATATCTAGCAACACATCGTGTTACCTAGAACATAAGATATTTAGATATGCTGTAGGCAATATTGTTAGTAATTTGGTAGCGACTAGGCCGAGTTGATACCTGAAAATGGCAGGCTAGTACATTGCTTTGGTAGATAGCCATATGCTTAGGCATTTACACGAAGAGATAAGGAAACGGAAACGCAGAGAGACGGGGAAAATATGCGAGAGATAAGCGAGCATATTGGTAAAGGTACAGATATGAAGAGATATAATGGTGTATAAGATAAACGGACAGAAAACACATCAATAACTATACTCGCAAATACACACGAACACACACACATGCTTACATATACCTATTCATGAATATGCATACGTATATAAGTTTATATATATATATATATATATATATAT
>NC_069003.1:3576270-3580789 GCF_001194135.2 Octopus bimaculoides
TCTATAATATAGATATATTTATTAAGTCTAAATAAAATGTATATGCATGTATATATATATATATATATATATGTGTTTGCGTGCGTGCGTGCGTGCGTGCGTGCGTGTGTGTGTGTGTGTGTGTGGTGATTGGTGAATACACCGGGAACAGGGGAAGCTAAATAGATTTATGACTCGAATTCATTACGCAAAAATGGTCAACGGCATTAAACATCTCTGATTATTGAAGAACCGGACACACAAATAACCTAGATGCCATACAAGTGACATCAAACCAAACCAACACATCGATATGAAAAGAAACATAATCATCCTAAACAAGAATAGAATCATTTCATAATGGAAAACTGATGCAAATCAATCGAACTCCCATTGGGGATATTCAATATGGCGCCTAGGTAATATTCCCAACTATTTAGATAAGGCGACATGAACAAGTGTGCTTAATTAAAACCTAAACTCTACTGTCTTTTCTATGAGATGAGTATTATGTAGCATTCTTTATAGGGATTCTTTAAAATTATATGCCATAAACAATGTCCCACTGGAAATTATATAACACAATCTTATCTTTTGTGTTTTCCTCGTTTACTTATTTTAGTCATTTGACTGCAGCCATGTTTGAGCAGCGCAGCGCCTTGTGTAAATCGACTCCAGTGCTTATTTTTAAAGCCTGATATATACTTATTCTATCGGTCACATTTGCCCAACCGTTGTGTTTGTTACAAGCAACGAAGCAAAACAACATCGGTTGTCCAGCGATGTTGGAATGGACATGTCACGGTTCACCTATCACTGTTTATTGTTTAAACTTACGTCGATTCCACCGTTGTCTTATTTTAAATTTATAATAAAATAAATATATACAAATTATAAAAATAATGAAAAAACATACAACACAGTACTGTTTTTACTCCACACATTTTCATCTACCGCGGAGCGTTTTGGAACTTAACACCTGCGATAGTCGAGAAATTACTGTATACGACAGATCTCCACACATTTTCCGTCTACCGTCTTCATTCGTGGAGCATGCATCGGCCTGAGGCTATAGTCAAAAGCAATTGCCCAGGTAATTGTGTAGTGGGCCTGAACTCGGAACCACAAGAGCGTAAAGGGCGCTTCTTAACCACAAAACTATGCCTAAGGCTATATGTGTCTAAATACATATAGGAATTAGACAAAAAATTACTTTGAGAACAACGGAAATTATATAAATTGAAATGGTGGAAATGAAACAATAGAACCGTTCATATGCATAATTCCTGAGGTTTTAGGTATTGCTGGTCTCTGTCACAATCTTTGAAGAAAGAAAAGTCAATTATATCGACTAGAATATTTGACAGGCTTTTTACTTTTCATTGACACATGAAGCATAAAATACATGATTGGTTTCGGCATGAATTGAACACCGAACATAATGGATCTTAGTTACGTAGCAGAATGGATTTTTCTGACACTCAGGCATTTCATTACCAAACGCTCGACGAAGATTAAAACTGACATCAGACTAATATTGTTTGTTAATTTAATCACAAAAACACCAAACTTGGAGAATAGATCGAATCGACAACATCATCTTCAAATCGTGCTTTGTGTTATTGACCGCAGAGGGATAACACGGTTAAATTGAGGTTCTGGGAATTCGAACTCGGTAATTTAAACAACCGGAACAAGTACCCTGGGGTATAGTTTTCGGACGATTTTATTTTACTAGTTGGTCGTCATTGAACTCTTAACCTTGTCTATTGCAGGCACGTCGTCTGAAATTTGTGGGGAGAGGGATACTCGATTACAACGCCCCTAGTACTCTAGTAGCACTTATTTCCTCGACCCCCGAACGGATAAAAGCAAGGTTATCCCGACGGAATTTGAAATCAGATCGTAAAGACGGACGAAATACCGCTAAACATTTTGTCCCTTGTGCTACCGAGTTTGTCAGCGTACCACTTTAATGTTCTTAATTTACTAATGTTTACTAATTCATTAAGGGATGGAAGCTTTTCCATGCGATGGACTCCAGTACTTGACTAATTCTATGACTTTACGACACATAAAGAATGATAGATGAGGTTAACTCGACGAGATTTGAACGCATGATGTAAAGAACTGAACCGAATACGCGAGGCATTTTTTCTGGTTTTGCTAACGGTCCTGTTAGCTCACCGTCTTACAAATATTCGTTTCAGATTTTGGCCCAAAGCTAACAATTTTGGGAAGGGCGTAAGCCGATTACATCGACCCAAATGCTCGACAGGTATTTATTTCATCGACCTCGAAATAATAAAATGCGAAGTCGACCTCAGCGGAATTGGAACTCAGAACATAAGTACGGATGAAATGCCGCTAAGCTCGTCACCGTATCCAATTTAATTATCAGAACTTTAACTTAATAAATTGGAGGTTAATTGATTTGAAGGGCCTAGAAAGGAGCATTAGGTACCTCTTCATTGTGTTCCGAACTTATAGTTAAGAAACAGACAAAAGGGATTCTCCCAAGTGGGAAAATATGAGACAAATAAACGATTATTAGAAATTATTCACCCTGAGTTTAGGAAAACAATAATACTTGGAAGCAATTCATATTAAACTGATTAATATATTAAGAGAACATGAAAAAGCAAAAATTCTTTTTCTCTATTTATGAATAAAAGACAAACAATACATTACAAGGTATAAACTAATTACATAGAGAAAATGGTTTTGATAAGGACAAAACAATAGAAAGGTATGAAACAACAAATTTACAAACAAACCAAAAAGCAAATACAAAATAACAACACATTCCGGTAAAATCAAAGTGAAACCCAAACAATAGGAAATAAAACAATAGAGACATAACCCTGTCCATTGTAATTATCCTGCAAGATTGGACACGGAAGAACTGAAGCAATATAAAAGGCAGCGATCGTTCTAAAGCACTGATTTAAACGTAGAAACGTTAATGTCTGCTTCTTGCCGAACAAGATCAATCAATGGACACCTCCTTCTTTTACAAAACAAAGCTACGTAAATAATATAATAGTTTAAACGTCAGTTGCCGACTACTATGCATCGAATAATATATATATAGTAAAACAACCAATCACTTCTCGAGAAATACTTTCTAAACTAGTCGTTCTCCATCTTGATTTTTGTTTTTGTTTTGTGCCGTTTCTATTTTACTATTTTGAGTTCGTGACATGAGATCAAATATATATAAAAGAAAAAAATATCACTAATATATTTTTGCATGGAAAGTTCAAAACAATCCTCTGCATATAAACGAGATGTAAAAAATAAATATAGAAGAAACAATAAATTGTTTATCTTGCATTATTAATCGTACAGCGGGATGGCAGAATTGTTAAAACATCGGAAAAAAATAATGGCTTCGTACTTTTTCTTTTTTTCCAGTACCTTACTCTGAGTTCAAATACTGCTGACGTTAGCTCTACATTTTATTCTTATAGCATCGGTAAAATATAATAGCAGTCAAGTAAGGGCGATGGATCTATTCACCCAATTCCGTCGTCTCAAATCTTCTGGCTTTGTGCATTAACTAGAAACGAATCAGAAATCAAAGCTTTGGAGAAAAGACGTATTTCAGTATTTCTTCTGACACTTCAGTCTGAGTTCAAATTCAAACTAGATCAACTTTAATCTTGCATCTCTCTGGGTCGGTAAAATAAAATGTCAGTGAAGCACTAGATTCGATGTTATTAACACCTTTCCAAGAAAAATGCCGGAATTGAGATTGAACCAGGAAGCTTCAGTCATAATAGAGTATAACAAAATTTTGCGAGTTAGATACCTCTTGTTGTGTCCAGTTTGATAAATACTGGCCCACAGATGTGGACGACTAACCAGAAATGGAACATAAGGCGCCTTGAAATCAGTATCCATTGTCTCAAGAAACAAAGGACCTCATAGATAAATTACACACTTGGCATTTCTCTGTGAAATTGCGATGCTGAAAGAGAGAACCAATTGCGGTGGTGAAAGGGAGAACCTATTAATATTTCAATACCATGCATAGGACTATCGTTGAAGCTGTCTTGCTGTTAGAAATCATATTCATCTTAAAAGTACATGAATAGAAAACGTATCCAGTCCAGTCTCGTCTTATAAATCACTAGAAGCATGATTTCCTTCATTTGGATGTCAATTACTGACAATCGAAATGTTTATCTTCTACTAAAAATTTTACATGTACGTATGTATGTATCTATCTATCTATACGTATGTACGTATGTAAGTATATATATATATATACATATACTTGTGTGTATCTACGTATATATAAATATATATGTATATGCATGTGTATATGTGTATATATATATCAATAAATATACACACACACATATATATACACTTATATATATGTATATATAGATACACACGCATATACATATATATGCACATATACCTATTCGTATATAGTTGTATGTGCATATATAAACATGTATATATTCATACATAAATGCATATGTATATATATATATATATATATATATATATATATATATATATATAT
>NC_069003.1:3591172-3591860 GCF_001194135.2 Octopus bimaculoides
ATATATACATATACATATATATAAATACATATATATATACATATATATAGATATATATACATATATATACATATATATAAATATATATATATATATATACATATATATAAACATATATATATATACACATATATATAAACATATATATATAGATACACATATATATAAACATATATATATTTACACAAACAAACAAACAAACACACGCATGTGTGTCTTTATACGTATACACGAATATACATATGCAAGCGTATATGTATATATACATTATCATATTATTGCACAAAACACATTTAATCCGCGACTCAAGGTGTCATTACGACTTTATATCTCAAATTTAATTCGAAACCTAATGGATATTAATATCATCGGCTTCGATATTAAACGAATGGAAAGTGAGAAGCTGTGAACACACATTGAAGTGGGAAAACGTGTACAAACATTAAGAATACATTGAAACTTGTTTACATGTGTCACCAAAGATAATTATTTGAGTAATGCCAAATTTAATTTACGCTAGAAACACGAAAACACGAGTATTACTTGATACCCTTACAATGCTAAAGATATTGAATTCCGCAGTATGAGAGGTGATAAGTTCATAAGTGTGTGTGTGTGTGTCTGTGCGTGTGTGTGCGTGCGTGTGTATGTGTTCGTGTATGCCCATGTGTGAGTTTGCATGTATATA
>NC_069003.1:3591983-3595434 GCF_001194135.2 Octopus bimaculoides
TATATATATATATATATATATATATATATATATATATATATGTGTGTGTGTGTGTGTGTGTGTGTATGTGTGTACATGTACATATATGTGTGTTTGTGTGCGTGTGCGTGTGTGTATAGTGTGTATTTATATATGAATGTATGTTATATGTGCATTTTTCCCTCCCGATGTGCGATTTTCAACATCCATGAATGCGTTTATAAACACACACACACACACACACACACATACATATGTGCGTGTATTTGTGTGTGTGTGTGTGTTAGTTTATCTAAAAATCAATTCATTTAAAAATCAAGCTTCCCAATGGGGCCGTTGGTATTTATTTCTATAACCCCCAACAGAAACGAATACCACAGTTCACATGTGGAAGGACTGCTGATTGCTAAGAGAAACCCCTGCACACTAAACCATTGCTAGACTTGTTAACCCTAAAAACAAAGTCTACAGCATAATGTGTATGGAAGGACAGAAACACTGCATATATTAAGCGAGACTTCTAGGAGTTTTAGTCGAACGAATTAACTCCAGGGTCTATTCAATGTTTAAAGCCTGTATTTAATCGATCTGTCGTTACGGCACATAAGCATCCTTACATCCATATATGCGATAATCCTTCATTTACCGTCTACCAAATCCACTCACGAGACTTTGGTTGACTTAATGTTATAGTGGAATACTCTCGCCCAAGGTGCCACGCAGTGAGACTGAAACGAGAACCATGTGGTTGAGAAGGCTATTACCAGACATCTACGCCTGCGCCAACATAGATATCACCTTCAACAGTCTTATGTTACACAACATTAACAATCTTATTTTAGCACTAACACTCGTATAATGACATTTGAGGAAAATAAATAGAAAAGGCCGCGAGATTAATGATAAAGAATATTTCTTGCTAAATTAAATTTTCCCAACATGAAACAGAAATATTTTGCTTTAAATCTTGAACGTTTTCTCTTGTTAGAAATCTCCTTCAGGTCAGGTAAGAGTGTTTTGATGTTGAATCACGAAGGCTTTTTGATTTAAAGATGTTTTGCTCGGATCTGTACAACTAATAGCGAACGTCAACATTGTCATGGAAGGCACCCGAACAGAGATGACAACTTTCAATTCCGACTTTACGAGAAAACAATTGAATTTTATATCAACATGAAAAACACTGTTAAACAAAATATTGAGTGTATCGTGAAATTACTAGCACGACCTTCAAAGAAGTTTTTACAAACAATTAAACATATATTGTATGATATTGTTTAACTACGTATTGTTTGCCATATGAATATAACATACCGTATGAGTTCTTCAGCCGTATGGTGAAATTTACGATTCATAGGGGAATAACACTTTGTAATATAGGCACCAGGACTGAAATTGACCCCAGTACTTATCTGGTATTTATTTTATCGACCCTGAGAAGATAAAAGGCAATGTCAACATCGGTGGAGTTGAAACTCGGTACGTAAAGACGGACGGCATGCCGCTAAGCAGATCGCCTGGAGTGCTAATGATTCCGCCAGCTGCGAGCCTTCCATTAATAAAACCTGAATACGTGGACTTCTTATCTAAATCATTGATTTAAGATTAATGGTGTGACGTTTCTTACTATATTCAAGTTATGTGGGCTTACTGTATTGAAGTGATGTAGAGCATATACCTATTTCTTTACTGCCCACAAGGGGCTACACACAGAGGGGACAAACAAGGACAGACAAACGGATTACGTCGATTATATCGACCCCAGTGCGTAACTGGTACTTAATTTATCGACCCCGAAAGGATGAAAGGCAAAGTCAACCTCGGCGGAATTTGAACTCAGAATGCAGTGGTAGACAAAATACCGCTAAGCATTTCACCCGACGTGCTAACGATTCTGCCAGTTGCTTTCACGGTTGCCGTTTTCAAAGAGGAATGATATCCGAGGAACACTGTTGATAAATCTACCTGTCTCTGCGACGACCTTGCTGTCAATATTCTATTCGTCTTTCCTCCACGAATAGATATTTTTTTTATAATAGGCTCAACTGGGAGGAAGAGGTATTTCTCCAAGAGTTTTTACTCAAAAAGAAGAGAAAGAGCCTTTGATTATAGGGGCAACCTGGTGCTTATTCCCAGCCTCATAAACCCTGAATACATTGTTTTCAGTTTAGATTTAATCGAATATCTATTACTGCGATTGAAAGGAAATGATGCCAATAAACAATAAATAGCTACGCAGTATATATACATGCACACACGCACATTCATATATATATATACATACATTCATATGTGCGTGTGTATGTATGTGTCTTTATCTGTCTATCTATCCATGTGTGTTTCTCTTTATATATATATATATATATATAGATAGATACATTATAATGTATTTAATGTACCTTAATATATTAATATATCATTATATCTTATTGTATGTATGTATGTATATATATAAATAAATACACATACACACACACAGAGAAATAATTAGTGAGCCAAATACACACACACACACACACATACACACACACACACACACACACACATACACACACACACACACACACACACACGAACATAGTATTCCGGCGTTGCGTATCTTGACTAGCCTGACTAAACGTTACTCAATGTTTCATAATTCTATAATGGTTTATGATGTGGATATCGAGTCCATCTCATTATCGCTCAATATCATAAGTCTCCTCGAAATACGCAAATTACTAATATGTTTAAATCAATGATGACTTCGATTTTTATCAGAGCTTAATTCACATTGACGTACTGCATGTAATTATCACCATTCCATTATTTTCATCCTTTAGAACTTTCATAATATAAACTAATTGTTTCCTTTATCATTACCTGACAACAACGACTTCTAAATTAACCCAATTATAAACAAAGATTTATTGCGAAATCTCTAAGCAACCAGTATTTCTAAAAATGTTTATAAATAGTAAACATAATTATAATTGTAGTTGCAGGCCATTTCTGTGTGCGATTAAGAAGTTCATGTTGCGACTACGTCGTATTGTTTCTAGTCGCGAGGTACAGCACCCTGGTAAAAAAAAAAAAAAAAAAAAAAAAAAGTAAACGAAAAAGGCTTCGATACACAATCCCCGGACAGATTAATGCGTTGAGAGTGGAAACGATCCCCCCCCCCACACACGCTCACACACAATCTCTCTCTCGATATATATATATTATCATTATCTTATGATATTTACTTTGTATTATATTATACTTATTTACTGTGGTTTTACTTATTAATTTTTCTATATGTGACTGTGGATTTTCGTCGATGAGTTCATGAACCTTGGTTCTTTTCCCTAAAACTATTTATTTATATTTTATACTGTGCAACTTAATTTAATTTTAATCTTTAATAAATTGAATTTAATTGAGTTTTTACCTGTAAATTTGGATTTTTATCCCTAATATTATTAATTACATATATATATATATATATATA
>NC_069003.1:3595598-3607280 GCF_001194135.2 Octopus bimaculoides
TATATATATGTATATATATATATATTATTCTTTTATTTGTTTCAGTCATTTGACTGCGGCCATACTGCAGATGGCAAAAGGAGAAACGAGCACGCAATCCAGCGGGAAGAGTATTGAAAATAACCGTTAACAGATATGGATGTAGAAACGCCCTCGGACCAGCTGCCCCCGATCATACAAGCATCATAGAAGTGAATATTGTGCACGAGTTTGTTCTCCAGCTATACATATATTCTCATGTGTCTGACTGAATAGTCTACGAGTCATTAAGTCCACGTATAGCACCGTCATCTCTAGAATGGTATATTTTTCGTTGGTTTAGTGAGTGGTGGAATGTGGTTGTGTGAATTGTGTTGTGAAGAGGCACGTTAGAAGATTAGTGACATCAATAATTATCTTTCAAGTAATATATATTTATATATTGGACGTTCTGACGAAGTGATGTGAAATCAGAAGTTCTCCTTCTAAATTCTTCAGTTTGAACTCGATGAAATATAGCACCAAAGGAAGAACTAGGGTTCAATAAAACCATTTATTCAGCTTCCGTAATTTTGAGGAAAAGTGGTTGTTTTTAGAAATCAATACTAGCGTTATGAAAAGCAATATAAGTACAAAATTTTTATCTGTTTACAGAAAATTGTTTGTGTTTCAATCATGTCGTAAATCAATAAGGTCTGGAAAGTTCATTGCGAGAACATTTATTTTTCACAGGAAAATATGATGCTCTAATCAGGAAATAACTTTAATATAAAAGGCAAAACTGGAGCACAGCTGTGATTTTAATGCGTTTAAAAGTGGCCATTTTCATTACATACAAAAACACTTTGTGTCTCACCGTGTCTTTCTTTCTTTCTTTCTTTCTTTCTTCCATTCTTTCTTCCTATCTGTCTTTCTTTTGTTCTTTCGTTCACTTTCTGTTCTCTCACTCCTCTCTCTCACTGAGACAACAACTAAATCGCATATACGTACACAAGATACTGTACTTCTATATATATATATATATATATATATATATATATATATATATATATATATATATACATACATATATAGATAGATAGATAGATACACACACATACATATATAGATGTATATATATATATATATATATGCACACACATATATACAAATATTATATATATATACGTATCTATGCATATATATGCATGCATACATAATATATGTATGTCATCTGTGTATGTGTATATATATATATATATATATATATATATATATACATATATATATATATATATGTGTGTGTACAAGTATATATGCCTATATATGTGCATACGTATTTTAGATTTGTCTGTATGTATATATGCATCCACACGCACAAATATGTAAATACAAGCAAACTTACGTTCGTACAAAATCGCATACATACATGACCACTTTAGCATTATCAACTAATTCATAGTGAATTACAGAGTTGTTTTGGCTATTTTCAAATGTAAAATGTAATTTTTTGTATTTGATAAACACAAAATGATATTTTTTCTTTAAATAGCAAAAGTCAGTACAAATATATTGCCTTGAGTTTATGAAAAACGCACTTTATCACTGCTTGTGTTCAAAATACATTGTGTTGCTGTTTTCGTGATGTAAATACACGCAATAAAAGTCAGGCCACTAGAGAAACAAACAAAAACAACAACAAGAGCTACAGCAAGTACAACAGCAATAAAAACAACAACAACAACAATAATAATAATAATAATAATAATAATAATAATAATAATAATAATAATAATAGCGTCAGCCGGATATTGTCATATTGAATAAGAGAGACAAATACTGTTAGCTCATTGATGTAACCATACCGAATGACATGAATGTTGTTAGTAAAGAGATTGAGAAAATCACGAAGTACTCCGAATTCAAAGTGGAAATGGCATGACTGCATGGAAATGCGAGAGAGAAATGTAAAAGTGATACCAGTGGTGATCGGTGCACTGGCTTCAATCCCATTGGAACTTCAAGACTTCTTAAGGCAACTGGAAATCCCATGCGATATTGATGTCTTACAGAAAGCAGCCTTATTGGGCACAGCGCACATCTTAAGAGAAGTATTATCTGTCTGAGGTCCTTGTTGTGACATGACAGAGGACTGAAGACTCCGCTGCATTTTTACCTACACTGTGTTACGAAAGAATAATAATAATAATAACACAACCACAAAAGAAGCTGGATGCTCCGTCAAACACATCCAAACAGGAGTACCACCACCCAAACAAACCCTGTTGATAAATAATATCAAAAAAGAAAAAAAATTCTAACTGGGCCCCACTTGCAAGGCTATGCGTTGTTAATTTTGATATTAGATCACCCTGTCGGGGTCGATTTAATAAGTACCAGTTATGCCCTGGGGTCAGTGTACTCGGCTTAATCCCTTTATCTGTCCGTGTTGGTCCCCTCTATCTTTAGCCCCCTGTGGGCAATAAAGAAATAAGTAAGATGATGATAATAATAATATTCATAATAATTTTTTCGAAGATAGGTATTTAAAAATACTGTCCATCTTTAATTCTGCAGCAGGTGTCACAAAAAAAACTGATTGTCATCATAAGAACTAGTTTGGTTTTATAATCCAAACGTTCATCTCACTTGTGTTGTTTGTCTGTCCTAAATCTTTCTTCTCAAACATCAACACATTTTGTTTCTTATTAAATATCATTTATTGATTTATTATAAATATTATATATTACTTTTTTACACTTTATACTCTTTTATTATATATTATCATCATCATCATCATTTATGTTTTGCAGACTACTCCTCCTTTCTGCATTTATGATCATACAGAAATTAATGTTATCATTATTACGCAAAGCGCTCGCAACAACTCACACGTACGTGCGCGCGCGCACTCACACACAAACACACACACACACGCACACACGCACACACACACACACACACACAATGTTTTCTCCTGTGCCAGCAGTAATGTTCTTAATGTAAGCCCTTTGACGTCAATAGGCAAATTATTACCCTCCTCATTATCATTATTATTAATTTTATTATTATTTTCGTCATTGTTGTTGTTGCTATTATTATTATTATTATTAATATTATTATTAACATTATTATTATTATTATTATTATCATTGCATTCACACAGCTTCTAACGCTGGAGATGTACTACAGTGTCAGCTGTTCACTACCAGTGAACTAAGGTAACACCTCTTATTTTTCGAGCACCTCCCGGAATATTCGAGCGGTTCCAAGTAGTGCTGTTTTCTGCAAGTGCTTTCCCCTTATTACCGTCCCTATTTGTTCCACGTACTTCGAGATTTTTGCACATGTTCCCAGGGCTCCGACAATTATTGGTACTACTACCACCTTTTACAGCGACCACAACTACTTAATCTCTCAAGCTAACCTGTCATATCTCTCTACTTTTCCTTCTTCCTTATCGCATACCTTGTTGTCAGCTGGGCATGTTATATCTATGATCCAGTATAGTTTGCTTTGTTTCTCAATTAAGACTATATCCGGCTTCCTATTCTCTAACTCATGGTCGCACTGAATCATAAAATCTCATGGGATGTTTGCACTTCTATTTTCGACGATACCTACGGGTTTGTGGTCGGAAATCGTTTATTTATGATCAGAATATTTTACTAAATATATTATTTGGGTTCTCTGACAACATGTATCATGATTTTTAGAAACTTTATCCTATAAATAAAGTCGTATAGAAATCACTCGCAATTTTTGAAAAAAGGTAAAGCGCGATATAATGTTCCCTGGATAATGTTTCCTACAATAAATGTTCCAAACACTTTAATTGTATTTTCGTATGAAATAGATATTGTCGAAAATATCGTCCCAAAATATTTTGCAATTTTGTATGAAAGAATCCAACCGCGCTAAGGTTCTTCTTTGTCGTAAATAATGTTGGAGGAATAGTGAACAAGTAATATATTTTACAGAGTTTTATGCCTTGTAAGCTTAATAGATTTCAAAGTTTGGCATTGTTTTTGAAAGAAATTAGTAGAGAAATTAAGGGAGACGTCGGAACTGGGATCGAAAGAGGAAGAGTAGCGGCGGGACGGTAAGGAATGGAAAGTGACGTCACGTCAAGGGGCAGAAGCATTTGAATAGCCACTTTCTTCGTCAGGACGTGAAGGGCAACAGGCGTGTGGACGGGATCTCTAAGGGAGAGTCCGTCCCGGCCTGAGGTTGGGGTAGTGTATACGTGTGGTTACGACCAACGGGTTCTGCTGATTATTGCGAAGTGAAGCCGTATACACTGTTCTGAGGTGAGAGTGTCCTTACTTTTTGACTTTGTGCTGGAAAAACACGTGGGATTAAACCATCGCTTGACGGTGATCAACATCTTTTCGTGACGAGAGTATTCAACGCTGCAGTATGGATGTTAATTTTGATGGAGTGGATGCTACAATTATCATGTATTTGATTCCGCAAAGGGAAGTAGGACGATTTTCTAGGAAAGTGATGAATATCTTTTCATGCTGGTTCTCTGAGATGCTCTATGATGAAAGTTCTTCTGGTAAAGTCGAAAATCAGGAAAATGCATTGAAAATTGAAGGAGAAATTCTTCTTCAATCCAATGACATTCTTATTTCTTTTCTAAGTGATTAGAATCGCGACACATTCTCGCAGCAAGAGAAACACTTGAATATTTTACGACTCAATTTTTCTTGAATAAAAGCAAATACGCTTTCTGCAGGAATTAAAGATGCATCTCTTCGGAGCAGGTTTTCTGCTCCAAATTTAATTGGTACTAATTCTGATATAACAACATGAATGGCATTCAATTCATTGTCTGAGAAGTGAAAAACTTGTCTTCACATCGATCATAATCTTTTAAGGAACAAGAGCCATGCTAACACCTTAAATAAAACACTCCATCTTATCTTAGTGTGATTCATTAATTGCAATTCATGAGCATGTATTTCTTTAACATAATTCTGAAATATTTCATTTTTAGTTGGAAATATTACGATGCAAACTGACATTTCACATTTGTAATGGCATTACCAATGCTTCAACGTTCTTCATTGCAACAGTCCTTTGCTACACAGAAGTTATTTTGCTGTGTTCCATTTACTGCCGATTGACAAATTTATAAATAAGATTCTTAACCACAGAATCTATGTTGGGCAATATATGAGAAGGCTGAGTGGGGCATGGCACTGGGAATGAGTGGTGCGTGGCACTAGATAAGACAAATCATAGCAGCGTATGAGAAAAAACTAAAGAAAGACAATCAAAGAAAAGTCATGAAGTGCAACAGAAAAAATATATATAATTTATGAAGGTTGAGAGGAGAAGCTAAGCACGCTTCAGTGTCTACCCAGTGTTAACCATGATATGATAATATTATGACGGGAATGACAGAGTTGGGACTTTCATATACTTTAAATTATGTTAATAATGATAGCTACAATGTTCCAGTTTCCTTCATTCATGTTTCCAAATGTGAATTATACAAACCCCAAAGAATTCCTCTCAACACATGGCTATGATGCTACCCCACTACTTCTGCTCATGATCAGAGATGCACATATCGTTAGCCACCAAGGAACATGCTTAACTAGTTAGGGTCAAACAACTGACAAGCAAATCTGTAGTATTAAGCAGAATATTTGCTCTAGCCCGTCTTTTTGTACCAAGACAAAACATTGTACATGATAGCACTTCCAATCAATTAAGATCAGAACCCATGAGAGCATCCGGGCATTTTATTATTACTATTATTATTATTAACATAATAATCATTGTTTTTAATATTATTATTATCATCATCAATATTAGTAATAATAATAATAATAATAATAATATTGCAATAGAAATACGATATTAAAGACATCAGATAATTTCCATTTTTCCTTGTACAGCAACATTTCTTATTAACCGCGAATCGTACAGAGGAAAAGGCATATGCTCCAATCGTAATTAAAGTGCAATAATTCTAATATAAACTACCATTGTACAGGATATCCTTTTCATTTGTAAAACCGTAAAAGGATATTGGATATACTTAATATCTAATATCGTGCAAGTGTAATATTATAGAGATCATAGGGTTGATGTGTCAATAAACGCATTTCAAATTTGAAATTCGAATTATGTGATAGTTAACGACGACAGCCAATTCTGATCATATCGACATCGATGTTTGGATTTGAAATTATGTCGTAGTCAAGGGTATGTATGTGTATGTATATATATATATATGTATATATATATATAGGCATTTGTACATACATATATACATACATACGTACATGTATAGATATATATATGTGTGTGTGTGTGTGTGTGTGTGTGTGTGTGTGGTTGTGTTAATACATATACCTGTATAAATGTATGAATTATATGCACGTTTGTACATGTATCTATGTATATGTGTGTGTGTGTGTATGTCTTTATGTATATATACATGTATATGTATTTTTACCTGTCTTTTTTCACAACACTGGCAATACATTTATAAATGTATGTATACACGTGTATATATACACACAGAGACAAACACACATAACCCTCCCCACCACACACACAGAAACAGACAAACACACGCACAAGGGAAGACACAGGCATATAGAACACAGATAAATACGTATATATATATATATATATATTATATATATATATAAGCACCTCTTCTTACATATGTTTATGATTCAGTGTGTATTCAATCAAAACGAAACTAACAGCAGTAGTTATTACCAAATCTCCCTGCGCACAATACTAAATATGTAATCAAAATATCAACTTTAAAGTCATTTAATGGCATTAAAGACAATCTTAACACTTGATTAAATATAATTATGAGCCTTTAGAAAATTTGGGTTTTCATGAATTCCACCAGATTTTCTATCGGGACACGTTATTGGCTTTCTTGTGAATATGCAACTGTAATGGCATTCATTATCTTCCAACCATTGAGCTAGTTATTGAACAGGAATTCAGTTTGTGATAGTAAAATTTCGGATTTTATTTGTATAAGATTTAATGGTATGGTGCTATAAGATATCTTTATATACTGGGGTACCTTGTTGATTTTGACAAATGCTTCTCTTCAGAAACTGTATTTATCTATTATTCTGTTTTCACTGGTTTCACGTAATGGACTGAGAAACTTTAAGGGGATGAAGTGGTTTGGGGGAGTAAATCGATCCTTGTATTTCTTTTTTTTTTGTTTTTTTTTAATGTTCGATACTAATTCTATTGCGAAACCAATACGTTACGTGTTTTTAAACGAGCAAACCCCGGTCAAGAAGCGACGGAGAGAACAAAGACAAATAAATACACACACACACAAATATAGACATGCATATATACATATATATATTGATATATATACACATATGTAAAAGTATATGTATACATATATGTATGTAAATATATCAATATATATATATATACATACATACATATTCACACACACATATATACACACATATATATATACACACATATTTATAATGAAGGAAGCTTTTCTACCCATCCTGCATCTCTCCCTTACGGTCGGGATATAATCGGTATACTACTAGATATATTTCGCAAAGTTCCAACAAAAAACTCCAGTCTCCAACGTGTAACAGAGCCTTCCCAGCACACATCAGCTTGATTGGTCAAAATTGAACACACCGTGCCCCGTACTCTTTCCCTATGTGATGACTTTGGTCATCGTCGACAACGACGGACGAACTGATTATACGATGCTATTTAGATTGGGCGTCATTATTCCAGTTCATTCTGCAGCAATTACTAGCACAGTGTCTCCGGTTCGAGGATATTGCTTGCTGTACCACAACCTGATGCGCTTTTGCTTGTGTTATTGCTTAAACGTTTGCAAGCATTCGGACCAGAACTCAAGTTTGAGAATAATTCTTCCGCTTCCTACTTCCAATCATAGAGGTTCTAATAACATTTAACGAGCCACGACGCAGCCATTTCCAGTCACACGAAACGGTAAAGGCAGAAGTATAAAAAGAGACAACGCTAATTGGTACAAAGTGTTATATTCAGATAACAAACCCTTGTCTCAGCAATTCTCTCCATCGCAATTAACTTAGTATTTACTAAAATTTATAACAAAATCTGCATATCTGTCTGATTTATTCGATTTATTACCACTAGTAATTCTGTCAACACATGGCAACAAAAGAATTATCTCAAGGCGAAAATTGATGTAATATCAAATGCAATTTGCAGGCAACCGGGAGGTTATCAAGTTGAAAAGAATTATAAAATTCTTTTTTTTTTAATTCTTTCTTGCTTCTTACAATCATTGTTTGGAAAAGATAATGCAAATGAGAAATAGCTGAAGAGGAAATTGCAATGCAATTACTATTAACGCTTAAGCACCGGCATGTCATTACACACACACACACATATATATATGAATTATATATATCTATATATATATATATATATATAAACACGCGCAAATAGATGTAGATGGAAGACTTATGACAAATGAGTTGAAGTGAAAGCGTTAATCAAGAAATCTGTGTCTACACGTCTCCATCTACGCTTCATTTACTCGGTAGATGTCAGTCTTGTCGGTACACTTGCCTATTGTAACATTGTCTCCTTTCTAGCGTATACGCACGTATGTATGCACATATATATATGTATGTATGTATGTCTATATATATATATATGAATATACTTATGTGTATATATATATATATATATATATATATATATATATATATATATATATATATATATATATATATGCATATATAATATTATATAACAGATGTATGTATATATACATAGATATATGTGTGTGTGTGAGTATATATGCATACATTCATACATAGATGTCAAACGGTGAAAAACTGCGGCGGCGGTGCAAAGGGGCGAGAAAGCGAGGAAAATGGATTAATCGACACGTGCATAAACCATTATGATGTATTAACTAACATAGCGACTGATTGGCTAAGGTCTCTGAAGGAAACAGCTGATTAGCTAATCAACGAAGCGGCTAATTAACCAACATTTCTTACTAACTGGTTCATTTCACAGTGATCCTCTATCTATCTATCTGCCGAAGTATATGTGTGCGTGTGCATATGTGTGTGTGTGTGTGTGTGTTATATATACATATCTAGATAGGTATCTCTACATATATATTGTAGCATTCATTGTGTATAAATACTATATATATATATGTATATTTATATAAATGTGTGTGTGTGTGTGTGTGTGTGTGTGTGTCGTATATAGTTATACGGAATGACTGCCGCAAGATTTGAGACAATCTCTCAAATTACCAAGTCAATTATTCACCATTATCGATTCGCTAAAACTAAATATTATTTAGCACCATATATCAGATGCAAGCAGTTTAAATTCTTAAGATGAAGTGATATCTTTCATCCTCTCATTACAAAACACATCATTATTGAGGAAGACCTTACAAAAAGAGCCTCTACCTAGCTGTTTGTCATGCCAGTAATAGAAGTTCGATTTCCAACATTGTCTTAAAAAGTAATATATTAAATATCGTCGTCTCTCCAAGCCAAATCAGTTAAGCTGTACTCAAAGGTGCGTTACTTTTCGTTAAATAACAACTACACGGGAATTACTGTTGTCTTAAACAACAGCATTATGCTCCTCACCGCCTCTACCACCACCTGCAATGCCAACATCACCGGTACCAGCTACGCCACCACCGTCACAAGCACCACTACTACTACCGCCGGGGTCGAAAAAATCTATCGCCATTTGAATACGGGCTTGATAATATTGACTAAGTCACCTCCCCTCAAAATTGCTTTTTTTTGTACCTGAACTAAAAGCAATTATATCTAATTCTTCAAAGAGGAGACGCGTGGCTAAGTGGTTAGGCGGTTGGACTCATGATCGTAAGATTGTGGTTTCGATTCTAGGACCAGGTGATGCGATGTGTTCTTTTGCGAAACACTTCGTTTCACATTACATCAGTCCACTCGGCTGGCAAAACTTAGTAATCATGCAGCGGACCGGCGTCAGGTTCAGTGCCGAAAAACCAGTCTTGTGAGCATATAGTTCGGAAAGAGCCTTTGATTCTGTTTTTGAAAGAGAAGTTGAGATACTTTAGATGTGTTCTTCGATAGACTATACTCGTAAAATATTCGGGATGGCCACGGCGGAATTGTATTTCATTGAACAGGATTTAAAAAGGAAATATAGCAAAAACTGCATTTCCAGCCACCGAATGAAACTCTTTGATGCATACATTTACAAACCATACAACGATGTCATGCATGTCCGACCTATTAATATGGTTATTGAAGACCAAAGGGAGCGAATAAAAAAAAAGGTACTTAAGCGACGTTGATATAAAAAATTATGCATGTTTCTGAGAAAATCATGTATATATGTGTCTGTGTATGTCTACGTGTGCAAGTAGCTATGCACTGGTACGTTAGAATTAGTATGGCATGCGTGTATGTGTACAGGTATGTGGAAAGAAGCACGAAGCTGCTGCACATGGGTGCATTTTAGTGTGTATGTGTGAGAGGTGTTTAGACGAGGTGAGAAGTGATTAGCTTTTGATAATGTTGGAAATTTATGCATTTGTGTGGCCAAAAAATGATTGATGTTTTAATATAATAGTTAGTGATCTGTGTGTCGGTAAATTGCGTACATACCAACCCCAATAAGGACTAAGAACTATTAAACTCTACATCAGTTATATCAAGAGAAACGGTACATTATATAACTACTGTATAACTACTATATAAACATAGTGTTGTAAAGCATTTTAAACTTAATCGTCCATTAAAAAATATTATAGAAATGGACAGAAATTGCGTGTAGTTCCTGAAGAGCCATATAAAAATGTGCTATTAGTTCAATCAAATCACACACAATAACAAAGTATGTCTATTCTCATGTGGTGCAAATAAATGTTATATATCACCAAAGAAGCGGCGGATAAACAAACTGGCTTTTGTGAAAATCCAGTGCCTAGATAGGATCTATAGTATATGTTTCTCATCTCATACACATCAACGAGTTACACAAGTATTGTTAAGAGCTTTCTCCCGAGCGTCTTACGTCAACACGTCAACTCATTTCGTCGTAACTCCAAAAAGCAAAGCAAAAAAGAATCTACATTACTTACTAAATACATTGAGAATCAAACAGAAAAGACCACAAGCAAGGTGTGTTAGTTTAAGTAGTTTCATAAACTACAATATATGAACGTCCACACTACCACACTTGAAACGTACCTGTCAGAACTCTTTACCTCGATTTGAATGTTCGTGAAGATATTTAGAATTCCCAAACTTATTTCTGCAAATGTGCTAAGCACTGATGCTGATCATAGTTTAATCAATAAGCATAGGAGCGAGGTAAATGCAGTAAAAATAGGTGGAGTTAATAGGGTCTCATTTAAGCAGCCCTTCAGAAATTGAACCTCCTTACGATAATCCCTGGGAGATCATGGTATGAAATTCATTGTCATTTCTCCGATCTGGTCGCCGATGCCATGTATTTATTTTAACACACAGAAAAAATAGGGGGTAGTGAAGCCCCAATTAAGCGGCCCTTAAAAAATAGCCTCCCTTAGTATATTCCTTGGAATTAGGGGAGTTGCTAGGAGAAGGTAACCAACATATAAACGTAACGGACAAAGAAACATCACTCAAATTTATATTAAGATATATATATATATATATATATATATATATATATATA
>NC_069003.1:3607605-3608991 GCF_001194135.2 Octopus bimaculoides
AGAGAAAAGATCGCGAATAATTTTCAAGCTGTACATGTTTAAGCACCAGCAACTACTTTAGAATACATTAAGGTAACTTAGCATCAGTCTTACAAGAAAACCTCATATCCATATCCCTCCTACGCCACGCATAAACGATGTCAATACAACGTCTGGTTTTCTTGATATATTCCTAAAGTCTTCTCGGTTGACTTTTAAATTGGCGCTCGCAACCCGTGAACACATACTGTCTGAAGGGAAAGCAATTATTTGGTAGTAAACTCAATGCAATTTAAATAAACCAATAACGCTTATGGTCCTGGTAATCCTGTTGATAGTGCATAAAAATTAAACACGTGTACGCGTACTCGCAACACCCAGATACGTGTACAGACTCAAACACACGCGCCTACACAGATACACATACCCCTCGATATTCGACTGTATGCAAGGACACTGATCCTTCTAGAGAGTACTACCGGCATACAAACATACATAATACATGTATATATAAATGTGTGTGTGTGTGAGTACGTGTGTATATATATATATACACATATATAGAAAGATAATATACACAAATATATACATATATATACTACATATATATACGTATATATATATATATACATGCACACTAGGTCATACACTTTGTATGTGTATATGTCCGTACCTGTGTCACCGTTTACATTGTCTCAGCGCACACATTTGGACATAAATGTTTCCATGTCCAAATGCGTGAAGCACTTAAACGGAGATGAATCAATACGACCGAATAAATGCCATCCGTCAACTGACTGACATCGATGCACTTTCGAATTTTGTAATTTCTTCACTACATGTTACATCAGGTGTTCTAGCATAACACAGACCAATATGTTTCAGTAATTGTAATCGCTTATTTGAATATAAGCAAAAGAAAGCAGAGGTTATAAAACACAACAATTGTCTGGATGTGATATCTTTTAGCTATCTGAGTTACTGATTTCAATAGAGATATAATGTTACATATGGAAATATCTTCGAGCTAAATTAAAAACATTGATAGCGTAGGAATTTATGTGTTCACCCGACAATATTGAATAAGGCGGCGAGCTGGCAGAAACGTTAGCGCGCCGGGCGAAATGCTTACGGGTATTTCGTCTGCCGTTACGTTCTACCTCAAATGATAGTTTATTGATTGACACAAGGCATGCATTCAACTACAAAATTGTGCTAAAGCCATAATAAGAGCTGCAAGGGTTAAGATAACTGTGTGTTTAAGAAATACATGTATTTTGTAAAACAAACAAAAATATTGTTTGAAATTGCGATTAGGAACTATGACAAATCTGTAGTCAGAAACTTTCAAGTGAAGATGAGTTTCTAAGAATGGTTATATATATGTATATATATATATATATATAT
>NC_069003.1:3609662-3612067 GCF_001194135.2 Octopus bimaculoides
AGAAAGAAAACAAAAACATTATGTTCGAAGAAAGTAAATATAATACCAAATATAAAATGACAGAGGCTGAAATAACAGAGTGTTGGAAGGAGAAGTGGGAACTGTGAAGAGGCTAAAGACTCTGCTAGCAATGGGGCTACACGATGCCATGGTAAACAATGGCCAGAAACGGTTGTATGTATGAATTCGTTGGAAAGAAATAAACGGGATACAAATCAACTAAGATACGTCGTAACATTGGCTGGAAGTCATTGGACTCAATGGAGAAGGTGGAAAAAATCATCATTGTAGCACAGGAACAAGATCTTCTCGCCAGAATTCACTAAAGTAATCACTTAAGGAAAGACTATTACCTCAGATTTCAGACAGCAAAATAGAAAAACAGCAAAAGATATGCCTCTGGGCGTTATTAAACTGTGCAAAACAGCAAATATTTCATTAAACGTTGATATTGTCCTTGTGGAATTGGGCATTGTTGTAAAATTGACCAGTTCCAACGTTTCTTTTTGTGTTTTTCTCAAAATGACATTTCTGACTATGAGTAGCAATGTTTAGATCACGATATCTCCGAGAATAATTGGTGTATTAAGCTGAGTGTTTGTACGTGTACTACTCTGATGTTTGCCTAGGTTTTGTTTTAGTATGGTTAGATTCAATTCATTTGTTTATCTTCCAGAAACTCTTGAATACTACTACCCAGGAGTGAAAAACGCTTCAAGTGCTGCACATGGCTATGAATGACTCCACAACGAACTCTAGGCCAACTCTATCATTGTCTTTGATTCAGCATTTTGCCTGTACCCCAATCTGTTGGCATTCCAAGTTAGGCCACCTTTTTACGCCTAATACTGAGGGGGTCATTGGTACTATTTCAGTTTTGCTGAGCTACTCATTAAGCAATTGGTTGGTCCACTAATCGCTTGGCTTACGTTAGTGTGTTCTGTTTCCTCGGTTAGAGGAAATTTGCATAACGGAACATTGCATAACGTTACTCAAGTTATACACCTTTCCTGAATGACAAGTGTCGTTAATGAGAAGGCGTGCTAATGAAGATACTAGCTAATGAGAAATCTTACTAATGAGAAAGCAGAATAATAGGAAAGAATAACAATGGACCTCAATGATGTTGATCAATCAGCTAAAAATAAATTGCCAAAATTACTCCCCTCAAATCGAAACCCCCTCCCCGTGTACATAATGGAACGAATACAATCAACCTACCTGAAAATAGAGCAACAAAGTCATTCGATTTGCTAGACATAACAGTCGAAATCTCAAATTATATCACACTTCGTCGCAATTACATAATCGTTTATATATATATATATTATATATACAGATATGTATATATGAATATACATACATGCACAAACACGCGTACACACACGTAGTTGGCTTTATATTTGTTCATGTTAAGCCCGCTTTTTTTTTCTTTTGTTAATAGGATGCCAACTGTTTCTCATCACTTCTGATGTTGTCCGGAAGAAAAACAAACGAACGAAGATTAAAACCAGATTCGTTGACAAACTCAGACACGCACCGGGACAACTACCGCTAGATATTTTGTACGGCATGTTCACCATCACCGTCTCACAAAGTTTATCAATTTAGAACTGGCAAGAGGCCAAATTTGCACTGTCAGATTTGAGCTCCAATGTCAATACACAGAAAATATACTGCAAGACGTTTTGTTCAATAATTTATCAAATCTAAGCTTAGTATAATATTTCATTCTATCGATACTGGAGGAACAAACGCAGATTTGACCTCGAAGAGAATTGGTCTCAAAAAGTTAAGATCCAGCGGAACAAACAATACAAAGCGTTTTATTTTATTTATATATTTTTTGGCAACGCTCTATCGATTTTCCCACACCAACAATTGGACATTGCGTCTCCTCTTGACTCAAATGCCAATTCTTGTAATTCAAACTTCACAACTAAATATTTCTGTCTTCGATTTTATTGTATAAATATATTACGAATAAAAAAAGATGAAATTTTGTGAGTTGTTACATCGTTACGGGTAACTGATGGATATTTTACGAGGGGTGTATGAAACGTTTTGAGCCTTGACGTCTTGTACCTTCATCAGAAATCTTGTACCATGTTTTTTTTCGAGGGGGGGAGGCTCAAGCCTTTTCGTACACACCTCGTAATTTATCGAACCCGACTTTTAAAGTTAACCTAAATGGGATTTGAAACGAGAGCGTAAAGAACAGGAACAAATATTTCATCCTACACACTAACCAATCTACCAACCTCAATTATCTTTATTTTTACTATTAATTGTACTGAAAGCGGCATTTTCCCGTATTTGCGTTATGACTTCAAATTTCGCTGAGGCCGACTTTACCTTTCATTCTTTCGAAGTCGATAAAATACCAGTTGACTACTGATATAATC
>NC_069003.1:3612077-3614118 GCF_001194135.2 Octopus bimaculoides
TTTTTTTTTTTTTTTCTGGAGGGGGCGATAAATTAAGTACTCATCAAGTGCTGAAATTGATGTAATCAGCTTCCCCTCCCCTCAAAACCGCTGGTTTAGTACCACAATTTGAAACTGTTCCTAATCGTATGACATAAAAAATATTACTTCTCTAGTAAACACAAAAAAAAAAGCAGTTTAGTTTAATGAAAGAGGCGTCAGGTTTAGTTCGAAAGTGACCGTTGAGTAGAAAAGACAAAAAAGCAGGATTTTTCTTATGATGTATTACATGCTTTAGAAAGGAGAGTCAAAGTTTTATGCGTAACCTGTTGGAAGAAATTTAGATAAATATTTATCATGCTTATACATCAGATTTATTGATTGTTTCTTACTTAACAATCAGCAATGTTTCTTGGCGTCGTAGCCGAGAGGGTGACGAAATGCAGACAACTTTATCATTCCGATTAGCCAGAAAGTATGCTTGTGTTATCTTGTGTAGGGACGTTAGTTCTACTACAACTACTACAGTATACACAAAAACTAAACCAGTTATTTATCGAAACTAATGTCTCAAATACATTTCCCCACGAAATTGAATTACTAATAATTCATGACTGGAAACAAATGTTACGCAAACATTAAATTACTAACAATTTGGCATACCTCTTTGTTGGAATAATGTCATAGAATAGCATTTGCATTTTTTTAAAGTAAGATACACAATAACTGGACATTGCGCAACACACACACACACACACACACACACATACATAAGTGATCAGAATGTAGCTCTCACGATCGCAAGGTATGTATGTAAGTATAGATGTTTATTTTTATGTCGTGTTTCAATAAAAATGTCGAATTCAACTGAAAAATTACGCAAGGCTCTCTTTGTCATAGATTACATATTTATTATACTTTACAAGAATATGGTTGACAGTTGTTAGGCGTTTCGGATTGACAGCCTTCGTCGAATTGTTTTACGAAAGCTGGTGGTAAGTCGAAACTTCGAACTCACTGTCATCTTCCTCTTTGTAAACGTAAACACACACCCACATATACACACGCACACACACGCATAAATACTGTGAGTATATATCTGCATATATATATATATATATGGATGGATAGATAAACTTTCAGTTATTTCAGGAGAATTTAACATAAAGAAAAGAAAAGGGGGGAAAATAAGTGTGGATGGAGGTGGTTTATCGGTGCAGAGCGCTGATTTCTCTGAAGTGAATATCTCAAATATAGCATTGAAATAAAATGGATAGCGGTCATTGTTAATTGAGAATTAATTTTGCTATTTAAGTTTACGAAATAAAATTTCATTATGTAACTGAAATCATTCAAGAATTTTTTGGGAAATAAAGGTCAAATATAGTCGGAGGTATATCTTTAAAAGGTCATGTTAGAATGTATATGATTAAAACGGTCTTTCTAGTTTTACTATTTTGAAGTTCAGCATTAAAAGAAATATTTTTATCTGAACATTTGTAGACGTACATAACCTCGTCGTGGCACTCCGTCGGTTACGACGATGAGGGTCCCAGCTGATACGATCAACGGAACAGCCTGCTCGTAAAATTAACGTGCAAGTGGCTGAGCACTCCACAGACACTGCTATCTATAATGTAGTTCACGGGGAGATTCAGCGTGACACAGAGTGTGTCAAGGCTGGCCCTTTGAAACACAGCTAGAGAAACAGGAAGACAGAGTGAGATAAAGTTATAGTGAAAGAGTACAGTAGGGTTCACGACCACCTCCAACCGGAGCTTGACAATCGATGCTGGTGTGTTTACGTCCTCGTAACTTAGCAGTTCGGCAAAAAGAGACCGACAGGCTTACAAACAATAATTCCGGGGATCGATTTGTGCCACTAAAGGCCGCAGTCAAGTGACTGATACAACTAAAAGAATGAAAGAACCTTCTACATGAATAAACCACTTATTTCTCCTGATATTTGTTTTATAACTTCTACGGACTGCTCGAAGCTTACTAACTTCCTACACTTTGATCTTTGAATCTTACATTCACACACACACACACACACACTCTC
>NC_069003.1:3614128-3620061 GCF_001194135.2 Octopus bimaculoides
CTCTCTCACACATACATACACGCAACACATATATATGCGCGGTCACGCACACACACACATACACACACACACACAAACGCACGCACATATGTATACGTACATATTCGCACGCATGTGCTCACATCCAAAAATCAAAGCGCTAATAGTGATTTATTTTAACATTTCTATGATTAATACGCCGAAATAATTTATTTTAAACGCTACTTCATCACCGAGTGATTGTATTTTATCTGGAGTGTATGTTAGATTCCCAACAATACTATCGGTTAATCTTCTCAAAACAATCCAGTTATTTACAGTTTGTGCCCACACGCTGCGCAAATCTGAATTACAAGTGGTTCCTCACAATATGAAAGAAGTATAACGAGCCGAGTTTATCAATCTTTTCAATCAACCAACGGAATACCGATACGGTAATAGCACCTGAGCACGTGATACCTAAGGATAAAACAGAGGAACTGTTGGATATGATATTAATAAAACTGACATAACGCTATGGAACACCTGCACATGCTATTACAGAAATGATGCGATAAATTTGATAAAGAAATACCAGAGAAACATTCCCCAGGGATTCCGTTTGTGTAAGGAATACAGAGATAAATTGGGAACCAGCATATAAAATGAAGAGAGCTGAAATAGAATGTGTAATATATTCAAATTACCTCAGTAACAGAAAATAAATCATAAGAATTAATAATTAAGAAATGGTGAATAAAATAACATTGTACAGTATGCAACTGTGTTTTAAATAGTTTAAAAACTGATCAATTGACTGTGTACAGAAATTCGAAAACGTTGGAGAGAATAACGTTAGGTGTTCGTATTCAACAGAGCTGGTGTCTTGAACTACAATTCAAAATTAACAATGTGAGAGTTTGGTAATTACATTTAGTATGGAAAGGACGACGATTAGTAATACATCGACGTTGAAATAAAATGGTCTTCTGCTATTTAGAAGCAACTATATAAGTTTTGTATTCCGTTGAAATACGGTACCATTGAGTTATAGAACGGACAATAATCAACATGGAATTTAGAGAAGCATAACTTGGAGGATTGGCAGAAATGTTCGAGTTGAACGAAATATGATTCATGTTGATTTACGGTTTTTACCATCTATCCCTCATTGTATTTAGGCTACATGGCTTAGGAGTTAATGTATTCAGCTCACGATCGTAGGGTTGTGAGCGCATCGAGTCGTTGAGCAAGGTATTTTATTTCACACCGTCCCAGTCCTCTCATCTGGCAAAAATGAGTTGTACCTATATTTCAAAGGGGCCTGCCTTGTCACACTCTGTGTCACGCTGAATCTCCTTGAGAACTACGTTAAGGGTTCACGTGTCTGTGGAGTACTCAGCCACTTGCACGTTAATTTCACGAACAAGCGCTCTTCTGTTGATCGGATCAACTGGAACCCTCGTCGTCGTAAACGAAGGGCTGCCAATTTTATATATATATGTGTGTATATATATATATATATATATATATATATATATATATATAATAATTTTCCAGAGGAAGTAGCAACCGTTACCAATATAGCATAAGAACTTACCTTAGGGGATCGTTAACTAGATTCCTTAAGGGTCGTTCTCACAGTTTATATTTATATTATAAGGTTTTCAACTTTTAAAATTTCATATTCAAAAGAGACAGAGACTTCAAACTCGATATATCGATTTATTCACCACTCTTTGTTAACATTTCTGTGCCAAACTTATCCAGTGTATGTGTGTGTAAATTGAAGAGATTTATTGTGTAAGGCCGGAAAAATGCGAGATGTAGAATAAACTACTAAAGGAAAGAAAACAAACAAGCTGTTGTCTTACTTTTTACTTCTATATTTCGGGTCTATGACTCTTCTTCAGGACAGGTGAGTGATGGAAAATGCCATTGCTGACAAGTATGGCGAGGAAGGAGGCAGAAGAAAAAAATGGGCAAGTGACATATGCAGTCTGCTCCCTGTGATTCTCTCCGGTTATTTCTGATTGGTCTCAGTTTGTTTATATATATCCATACATATACATATATGTATATGCTTTCTACGTATATACTGAAAAAAAAAATGTTTTTCCAGAGGAAAAGAAGAATAAAGAATGTAAAAATAAACCTGGAAATGCTTTGAAAGAAAAATTACTTTATAGAAATTCATATATAATTATTTTGCCGATTACCGCAAATGTTTTCGATTTTCAAAAGTAATATATTTTGGAGAATTTTATCGCAGGTGTTTTGTGTACTAGTTTGTCTCTTGGAGATTTCTTAATAACAGGTTATATTTTTCAGATTTTAAGCATTTTTGTAATAACGTCAAATGATGTGTTAGCTGTTCGGTCTGAAGGAATCTGTAAGTAAATCCTTTATTGCCGTCAATATTTAATTTGGAATTCAGATTTTCTTGTTTGTCAATGATTTCATTGATGTCTTCCTAACAATGCGTTACGGTTTCAAATTATTATTAAAAAACCTGATGTCCCCGTTTGTTTCGCGGAACTGCGCCTTTTTCCTTTTGGGTGCCGATAGAATTAGAACACATTGAGCGCTCGTGTCGATGTCATCGCTTGATTCCTTCCCAGAACTGCTGGAGTTGTGCCAAAATTTGAAACCGATCTGTTGCTATAGCTTCTTAAGTTTTTTTTTTTTTTTATGAATATTTTATTTACTTTTATTCGTATATGATCTGTATTTTTATCAGAACATCGAAAGAATGAAAAGACTATGTATTTCGGGTTGTTGTCTGCTGCATATATCTCTAAGTGTTCATCCAGAGTACACTTTCTAATATTAGCATCTCGAATTTTTGTCCGTGAATAGTGATTCTGGTTTTTAAAGAAACTTTTTTCCTATGTAATATTTGTTGCAACCTTTATACATTATACAAAAAACCCACAGGTTGTGCTTTGAGAAAGAGGTTAAGTGACTCTTCACAGTGAGGATATCCTTCCATACGGTAGATGCAGATGCCGCAGTTAGGACAACTGCATTTTGCGACTATTGCAGTTGTTTTTGGAAGTCAATTTAGCACTTGTAACTAATTTTCTTAAAAGGTTTTGGTTGTGTTTTACCTTTAACTATCTGGAATGTTCCGCATGTATATCGCATCCTTCGGTCTTGCTTCAATAATGGGATGATTTGATGGATTATATTGCACAGTTTTACATACCTTTGATTGTGGTAAGTCTCACTCTATCAGAACTCGTGAGAACTGCCCTCGCAGTAAGGAGGAACAGATATAAGAACAAGCTGGCGAACACTGGGCATCGCCTCTGTCAACCACCGACTTGATATAAAATCTAGAAACCTTCTCCAAATTGAGATTAACATGCCACGAGTAAAACTACAGTTTAATTAGTTTAAGAGCAATTATTAACATAATGCTGTACAAATCCTCACCAAATACCCAGAGAGTCATTTGTGTATAATTAAAATTTCTTGACTTGTATTTCGTTTATCAACAATATTATTAACTTCTATTAACCTCGCTATGGAGATTTCAATCAAATCGCGTTTCAATTATATTGGTTTGTGCGAAAGCGAATATGAATCCGCTAAAATACACACACACAGATATATATATATATATATATATATATATATATATATATGCATAAATATATACACAAGTACACACACATATATAGATATGTATGGGTGTTTGTGTATATGTATGTGTGAGTGCGTGCTATGAATGTTTAAGAAGATTATTTCGTAACAACATTCGGTTTAGGGATAAGCAATACCGTGATGGCGAAATTAGGGGAGGGTAACTGTGCGTGTAATTCAACCTATCTATCCATGACGACGTTCTCGGACAGAATGTGGGCGTTGACGAGGAACACCTGACACACTTGTTCAGGACAACTTTCGGGCCGAGACCTATCTATATATCTACCTGTCTGTTTATCTATCTATCTATCTATCATTGTGTCTATCTATCCATCTCTTACTCACTCACTCTCTCTCTCTCTCTCTCTCTCTCTATCTATATCTCTCTCTCTCTATCTATCTCTCTCTTTCTCTCTCTATCTCTCTCTCTCAATCTCTCTCTCTCACACACACTCACTCTCTATCAATGTGTCTATCTATCAATGGATATACCTATATGTATATGAGCATTTTATGTGTGTGTGTGTGTGTGTGTATTCTTTTATTTTTTACTTATTTCAATCGTTTAGACTGTAGCAATGCTGGAGACTGTAGCAATGCTATAGTCGAACAAATCGACTCCAGGACTTATTCTTTGGAAGCCTACTACTTATTCTATGGGTTTATTCGCTGAACTGCTAAATTACGGGGACGCAAGCACGCCAACATCGGTTGTCAAGTGGTGGTACGGGGGACAAACACCGACACAGAAGGGTTTGGTCGGCCTGAGGCTATATAGTAGAAGACACATGCCTAAGGTGACACGCAGTAGTGGGACTGAACCCGGGGCCATGTGGTTGGGAGGTATGCTTCTTACCACTCTTTAGCGGTTGATAAGATACGTCACAGTGGAAAACTACAGTTGTTGCCACCGTCTTAGAATTTGAAACCGATACGATAGGAATTCCAAAGTCGGTGAGCTGGCAGAATCGGTAGAACGCCGGGCAAGGTGCTTAGCAATATTTCATCCCTCTTTAAGCTTTGAGTTCAATATCTGGTGAGGTCGATTTATACTTCCATCATTTCGGGTTCGATAAAATAAGTAGAGGTGAAGTACTGGAATCGATGTAGTCGACCTTACCCCTTCTTCGAAATTGCAGTCCTTGTGTCAAAATTCTTGAAGAAATATGAGTGCCAAGTTATGAACAACGAGAAGTAAATAAAGGTGGGCGGCCAGGGTAGCAGTAGTAATTGCGATCATTGTTTTGTTCGATGTCGACTGTGTTGGTGGATGAACAATAAGATACGATCTCATTAGCAGCTACTTGATAATCATAAAACAGAATGTTAACGTTTCACCATGATTCTGTTGATAGTCAAAATATAATGAGGATTGCTGCTCTTTTAATGAACATATGCGTGTAAATGAGTACGTAGATGTGTGTGTGTGTGTGTGTGTGAGTGTGTGCGTGCGTGTGTGTGAGTGTAGGCGTGCGTTTGTTTGCTTCAAGCGTTGACAATCCCAACTTTACATTACGTTTTTCCAATACATTTCAATCATTTTATTCCCACAAACAGCATATTCTCTCTAAACAGACAGACAGTCAGACGAACAGACAGACACACACACACACACACACACACACACACACAGAGTAGATTATGTATAAATACATACATACTTACGTGTATGTATTTATCTATCGATATATAAAATAACTATTTGTTTATCAATCTATCTATCTATTTATTTATCTAGCTAGCTACAAACACACACACATATCGGACGCAAATAGATAGAAAGAGAGATATAAGCTCAGACTTATACACACACGTACATGCATATTTGTGCGTATATAGTGTATGTCTATGAACTATGAGCATAAAGCCAAACACAAAAGATCTATAGGTGCATGTTTATTCGCATTTTTTGTGAACATACATTGAAAGTCGATGATGTGGGAAAGTAAAAACCTTCATACAATTCGAGGACGCACGTGTTCTTTTCGGCAAGTTCTCCAACTCTATCTTCTTCCCCATCGCTAGCACATTCTATTAAGATGCCTATCAGTGCTGTTTTTCGTGCATATGGTGTTATTGTGCATTCGCCCCCCCCCATAAATTTGCGTGCACCTGTTAGATAGCATGAAATTGTTAACGGCATCAGGGTCTGTTTATATATTTATTTTATGTTTGCAAAATATCTAATGTTGTTTAGATTTTTACACGCAACAGCGTTCCTATCTATATATCTATATATATAGACATACACAGAACACAAAGAATAACAGTATCTATCTATCTATCAATCTATATGCACATATATATAGATATATATATATATA
>NC_069003.1:3622004-3626256 GCF_001194135.2 Octopus bimaculoides
AAAACATTGATGAATTCGATAGAATAGACATAAATCGACCTCTGCATGGTATCACCTGACTTTATATACACTTTAACACACACACTTTCTCTCAAAACACATATATATATATATATACATATGTATACATATGTATTTAGTAGGCACACACATACACACAGATATTTACATATGCATGTATTCATATATGCACAGGTACACAAACACATACCCGTACCATCTTAAACGTGATAAATCTAGGCATGTCACGATTGCTTCGGAAGATTAATGCTACTACTACTACTACTACTAGTAGTAGTAGTAATGCTGCTGCTACTGCTATTTTCAATGAATGAGTATTTAGAATACAAACATAATTCTGTGTATGTAAGTGTGTGTGTGTGTGTGTGTGTGTATATATATATATGTATGTATATGTATATGTATATATATGTGGGTGTAGATACATAGAGTTATATGTATGTGTATATATATATATATATATATATATATATATACACGTGTGTGTATATATGTATATGTATGTATATAAATATATAGGTATATACATTAATAATTATATACATACAACTTAAAATGTATCTCCCTGAGTACCCGTGTGTGAGTGTATGTTTCTATGTGTATGTGTACGTTTGTGTGAGTGTGTGTCTGTGTGTGAATGTATGTGTATTTTATTCCTACCCATCGCCATGTTTGTTAAGCTTGGAGTATTCTTTTATCGGTGTCTCTGCCAAACATCAGGCTGGTTTATGTATCATCGATGAAATATATATAAGCTGTAGCCGGGAACAATCAGATTTTATTGCTTATTCATTTTAGGGAGCATCTGATATATTTACTGAAGGTTTCTAGATCAAATCCCACGAGAATTATTGCTATTCTTTTTTTTTTTTCTATTTTATGTATTACGAAATGAGCATTTAGTGATAAATCAATGGAAATTAACAACAGTATAGAGTTACATGCGCGTACGATTGCGCTCACATACGAAAATAATTGCTCAAGCACGCAAACACGTAGTTAAATGTACACAAGCAAAGGTGCTTCCAAACACACACAGACACACACACAGACACACACACGTAGATACCCACACGCATTCTTTTCATCGAATATATATGTATATGCATACACTCTCAATAATGCGTTTGGTTCTCGACATGCGTATACGGTACGTACATATAAATATACACAAACACAGGTATAATATATATTTTACTACATACGTGTATAAGTACGTGCTTGTGTTTCTGTGCCTGGCTGCGTATGATATATGCGTACATATATGCATATATATATGTTATGCGCATTATGTATTATATAATGCATTTAATGTCTATAGTCATAAGATACAATTATACTATAATATATCTAAATATCTATCTATCTTTCTATTCATCAATCTATCTGCCTCTCTCTCTCTCTCTCTCTCTCTCTGTATATATATATATATATATATATATATATGCATACATGTTTGTATATGTTGTATATACGTTCTATAAATTATAACTTATATTTTATGAGTTTGGATGTGTGCGCGTATGTGGATGCGTGTATATGTATGTGTGTTCATGTGTGGATGTGTGTGTATATGTGTGGTCGCTGTTATTGTGTTATAGAAATAATGAACAACAAATGATTTGGGAATAAATGAGAGAAGAGCGGTGCGCATGACATTAGAATTGGATCGCCATCTTGCATCAATGGTAGCGCACAATACAAAGGCACAATAATATATATGCTAGGATGACTCCATTCCAAGCCTATAGCTGTGGCTCGAGTGACACCGAATGGCTATTTGGACAAGTTTGATTTACTATGGCTTTGGACCGATCAAAATCTTGTCAGTGGATTTGCTGAACGGAAACTGAACGAAACCTGTCGTATCTATGTGTGTGTGTTTATATATATATATATATGTATATATATATATATTGTATTCTGTTCATTTATTTGTTTCAGTAATTTGAGTGCGGCCACGCTGGAGTGCGGCCACGCTGGAGTGCGGCCATGCTGGAGTGCGGCCATGCTGGAGCACGGCCTTTAGTCGAACGAATCGACTCCAGGACCTATTCCTTTAAGCATAGTACTTATTCTATCGGTCTCTTTTGCTCAATCGCTATGTTGCAGCGACGTAACAACACCAACATCGCTTGTCAAGGCTTTGGTCGGCCCGAGGCTATAGTAGAAGACACTTGCCCAAGGTGCCACGCAATAGGACTGAAGCCGGAACCGTGTGGTTGGTATGCAAGCTACTTACCACACAGCCACTCCTTCGCCTATATATATATATATATATATATATATATATATATATATATATATATATATATATATATATATATATATATACATATATATATATATATATATTATAATGTTAGGGAATTACAAGATCCGAACTTACAAGGAAATTTACAATTTAATAATATCAAATTGAGTTGTATAATGAAGCCTTAAAAATGGCAAATGATCTTTTGCTGTTCTAAGCATTTTTGACTCATTTCTAGCAATGTACGTGCTTCTCTGCACTATCAGTCCCAATGAATGACAATTGAATGTTTTCCTTTTTGGTTTTATATTGCGTATAACTACCGTTATATATGTGTGTCTGTGTGTATGTATACACACACACACCCACAAACACACACATATGATTATCGTAGAAAGCAGAACAAAAGTCGAAAGGTCGGTAGGTATTTGTGTGACTTTGTGTTTGTGACGACGTAATTATTTCACTTTCGACGCATGATATCTGGCCAATGCAATTGTCATCCAATACCATCTCCACAATCATTGAGAAGGTTTGTTAAGATTTACTTGGTCATGTTTTCAATTTATTTCCGAAAATGCGGTAACGATATCATACAATGTAATTACGACCAGAGTTTCCTCAGAAAACGTGATATACGTGACATAAGGCAACGAAATAAACTTCGAGCTTAGCAATAGAAGAAAATTTAGTATAACAGACAAAAATATATAAATTAGCCGAGTAGAAGAGAACAACGACCTTTTGTCTCTCTTCTTTTTCACTTATTCATTTATTTTCATATTCTCTTATTCTACCATTCATGTTATATCTTCTTCCCTTTCTGTTGTTATTATTCAGCGTTTATTTATAGAAATACAGCAAACATATATAAATAGCGCATCAGCAAAAAATTTCTCTAGGATAAGTACCAGATTTCAAAAAAGTAGGTACAAGTGCAGATTTTTTTTCAAATTAACGCTTCAAGGTGGTGCCACATTATGGCCCCGTTCTAATGACTGAAAGAATTTCAGGAGTTTTGAAAAGCAGCAAGGAAGCATTTACGTAGCTAAATTACAACAGTGAAACCTCGTTACAATTGGCTGCAAAGTTCCTCAGGAACATTGAAGTTAATAGATTACTTCGTAAGAAAAAGAGGGGGAAGTTACGGAAAAACCAACACAAACAATGGAACAGTGAAAGAAATATGTAGGAATTTCTTTAACATATGTAACAATTAACGTTGTTGTAAGCAAATTCCATTTCTAAAAATTTGTTTGTATATAGAAAAGCAGCTTCTATGTAGGAGTGTAACAGTACATACATACAAATATATATACATACATAGATTCCTACATACATACATACATACGTATGTATGCTTGTAGAAAAACATCTACCGTCAGTTTAAAAGAGGTACGAACGCCAAGACAGATGCTGAAGACCAGTGGTTATGGATGCGGACGACTGACCTGACGATAGAGACACGTGTATTTATGTGTGCGACACAAGGACAAGCGTTAAGGTCGAACTATGTCAATTCAGAATTGACAACTGAGTGACAAATGCAGAATGTGTGGTGAGAACATTGAAAATGTACGGCACATTTTTAGCGAATACCAAAGGCGTGATGACAATGTGGCAAGAATGCTCCATTTGAACAAGGGAATCTAGCACCCCCACTCAGCTCAAAACAATATCTGTGTATTGCGATTTCCAGGGGGGATGGTGGGAAATAAACCGGAAATCGCGATACAAAGAAATTGTTTTGAGCTGAGTTGTGGTGCTAGATTTCCTTGTTCGAAATTATAAGGACACAGATCGTGTTGTATAGCCAGCTGGAGACGATGTCTCCTGAGGTTAAATTACAGCAACATTCGTCCTAAACCAGGACTGCCATGTTATGTTGGCAAATAATCGTTAGCTGTAAAGTCTGCTACTATATCTATATATGTTTGCGTTTGTTCATGTGTGTGTGTGTGTGTGTGTGTGCGCGCG
>NC_069003.1:3626266-3628727 GCF_001194135.2 Octopus bimaculoides
TATAATACTACAACCATGTATAACGTATTTCTCTATTATTTAGATAGATATACGAAAACAAAATGGTAATGAGATATTAGATACATACGATTATGTAATATCTATGTTCAAAATATATTCATGCATTCATAGTTATTATGTGAATAATCTCGTGAGGGGTGCATATAAGAGTGATTGTTAGTCTCAATAAGTACCAGATTAAAAACATGTACGTCAGTGTACATATAGAAATGGAGGTAAGCAATGACGAACTCCTGTTTGAGAGAAGCAAATACGTATATTTGTATCATGTAATTATCTTTTTGTAATAACATATCAATTACACTTGAAGTCTGCATACAGTCCTTTTCATACACCAAGATTTAAGTTATTATATGAATAGGCTAAAACGAAATACAGATATATGTAAACATATATATTTGCGACTGTTTGTGTATGTTTGAGTACGTGTGTTTGTATGTGTATGGCTCCGTCTGTGCTATGACTTCAAATTATTCAGGAGACATCGTTGTTATTTATTTTCTCTGGTTCGATAATGTATATTCAAGTCTTACCGAATGCATTCCTTGAATAGACTGTAATCTTAGACTTGTAATTTGGCGGGCTTGTTCCTGTGACATATAAGAGATAAATCAATATATGATTGACAGATATATACATATATATAGACATCTAAATTGTTTGGAAAAAATAAGTGTACAATAAATACGAACACATACACACAAACACACACACCTTTATATATATATATATATATATATGTATAGCAAAGGGAGAGAGTTGAATTGCGAGACGAATGTAAAGTTTAGAACATGAATAGAAAAATAGTTGAATAAATTGTGAAAGATCAATTCCTATACATTTGAACAGAGTTGAATATATTATATATATATATATATATATATATATATATATATATATATATATATATATATATATATGTGTGTGTGTGTGTGTGTGTGTGTGTGTGTGTATGTGTATATATTCTTTCTCATTTATTTAATTTTATGTTACACATATATATGTATGTATATGTGTGTGTATGTATATGTGTATATTTATATATCTATCTACTTGTTTTAGTCACCTGACTGTGACCAGGGGAACGGACTGGCAGGCAGATGGTGAGAGAGTAAAAGAGGAATAGAGACAAGGGCTTAGAGAGGAGGAAAGTTTTACAAATACATTGACGTAGAGGAGAAGATAGTTTTATGTATTGGTAAATACATTATATTTCATTATACTTAGAATATATATCTAAATATAATAATCTAATCTGCTCTAGGTACAAGGCTCGAAATTTCTGGAGAGGGGACAAGTGAATCAGATCAACCGCAGTATGCAACTGTTACTTAATTCATCGACGCCGAAAGGCGTCAGTAAAAGGCAAAGTCGACCACAGTGGAATTTGAACTCAGAACGTAAAGACAGAAGAAATACCACTCGTAAAGACAGGTGAAATTCCGGCGGGCTAACGTTTCTAAATATTGCACCCACACCCACAAGTATATGTATGCATGAAGTTTTTAAAAATGAGAAAGGTACAAGAATTACATGATGTACTCCATTAGCTCACAGTTGTTTCTACATTTTGATGTAGTGCTCTCTAAGCTAAGCGCGATTGTGCTTCAATTCATAGCTTCCTCGATATGATGTACCAGAACTCAAATCCAAGTGCATTATATCTTATTGCAGGAACAGCTGAGACCTGATGAAGTTGGTGACGTAAGTCCTATTCTTTGTCGATTATTTAAATTCATGTTACACATTCTACTCAAGTAACGCCTCATTTTGAAGGATAAGTGTATTGAGTTCTCACAAGGGGTTATTAATACCAGCATGACCTCCCTCTACCCCCGCCACACAGACAGACACACATGCACATGAAACTCGTGGACATCTAGGCGGTTAAACTGAGATATTAATAATATTTGAAAACGAAATGTATCTGAAGTACTGGTTTGTTTCGCTCGATTACAAATAAATGAAAGAAACGATTGTTACGCCACCTGTACCATCTAGCAGATTGTTGTAATAGCAATATTATCCGTGATGGATACGACAAGGGGGTGGAGACATATAGAAAATCATAGACCGTTTTGCTGAGGGATGGATTGTTCAAAAGTAATAATAAAAAATGCTGACATATAAAATATACCAATGTATGAATAAGACTTCATTTGTATACACTCCCGAAATGATGCTGCAATTATACATACATGTGTGTGTGTGTGTATGTGTGTGTTAAAAGAGTAATATGGAAAAAATGTAACCAGAAGCATTTATTAGCACAGCAATCGTTTCATCTGCAATTTGCACCAATCCATGTAGTCAGTAATTAAAAAGAATTTTTGTAGGTGAATTATACGAAATATTCTATAATTATATACATAATTATAATCAGGAGTCAGCTAAGTGCCTCGCCACGTACTGAATTAGAAATAGACATTAGCGTCTATTT
>NC_069003.1:3628827-3632017 GCF_001194135.2 Octopus bimaculoides
ATATATATATATATATACGAAATGATATGTAAGACCCAATGATCTATGTGTCGGAAGTTAAGAAACTTGCTGCAGTTTGTGGTAAGTAATAAAAAACAACTTTCAGGAACTATTACATTTTATTGGCGTAGAATGTTGTAGGTTTTCCCTATATCGAAGTTCGATAAGCGGTGCAAAGACACACACACACACACACACACACACACACATATATATATATATATAGAGAGAGAGAGAGAGAGGGAGACAAAAATAGAGATAGATAGAAAGGTAGATAGATAGATAGATAAATAGAAAGATAAATAGATAAATAGAAAGATAGATAAATAGAAAGATAGATAGATAAACAGAAAGATAAATAGATAAATAGAAAGAAAGATAGATAGATAGATAGATATATAAATAGAAAGATAAATAGATAAATAGAAAGAAAGATAGATAGATAGATAAATAGATAAATAGAAAGAAAGATAGATAGATAGATAGACCGGTAGATAGATAGACCGATAGATAGATAGATAGATAGATAGATAGATAGATAGATAGATAGATAGGTATGTATGTAGGTTGGTAGGTAGATTTCCACAGTATATACACATACATACAGATTAACATATATACAGTGTCAAAGACTATTCTGTGGAGGATTGGATAGGAATTAGTCTATATTGATTGAAGATAGTTTTACGTGTCTCACAGAAAACAAAATTGCTTATACTAGAGAGTCAGAAATAATACGCTGTCTTAAACATCGTAATGGTCTCGTTTAAGGTGCCCAGTGTGAAACAAGCTCCTGCTTCGCGTAACGGAAACATATTCACAGTACGACAGATCTAATTTGGCTTTCATTTGTCACCTTCCATATATTCCAATTCGAATGACACGGCTTTTGAATGTTTGTATATACTTTCCAATTCAAACACGACATTTAAATCGGAATGTATATTCCATTTCGAAAGACAAGACGTTTATGTGTAAAAAAAAAAAAATAATAAAAAGAAAAGATTTGATTAGGGAGCACTCCGTCGGTTACGACGACGAGAGTCCCAGCTGATAAGATCAACGTGACAAGTGGCTGAGCACTCCACAGACACGTGCACCCTTAACGGAGTTCTCAAGGAGTTTCAGCATGACACAAAGTGTGACAAGACTGGTCATTTGAAATACAGGTACAACTCGCTTTTGTCAGCTGAGTGGACTGGAGCATTGGGAAACAAAGCGTCTTGCTCAAAGACACAACCTGTCACCGAGAATTGAACTCACGACTTTACGATCGTCAGCCGAATCCCCCTAACCACTAGGCCACGCGCCTTCACTTAAATTTGATACATATTTAGCGAATAACAAAATACGTACATACTGGAAAACGCATACATATAGCTCTACTAACATAGTTCACTCTTGTGCTTTCGTTAGCAGAGGAATGGGATTTTAATAAAGAATAACGATTTATTTTCCATGCACTTTGACTATTGTAAAATTAATGGTTGTTACACATTCTATCAATATACGCATGCGTAGGCTCAATCCGCGCACACACACGCAAAACATAAAGACATAGAAACAAAGCATGCACACATATCAACCAACACGCACACATACACACATACATACATATATACATGTATGTATTGACAGAGCGATGTGCATTAGGCGAAACAGGTAAGGATTAGATTTGAAAAAATAGATGAATGTATATGTATATATGTACGTGTGTGTGTGTTCGTACACATCAAGATCTATGTTTCCATGCATCTATAGATAGATAGATAGATACACACAGAGAGAAAGATAGACAGATATATGTATAGATATCTATTTGTATATAATAATTATATATATATATATATATATATATATATATATATATACACACATATATATAGCTGGAATTTTCAAAAAAGACAAGACAAGCGACGAAGACGGGTGTGTAAACAACAAAAGATGTATTAATTTATGTATATATATATATATATATATATATATATATATATGTGTGTGTGTGTGTGTTCATATTTATATGCATAGATACACCTCTATCAATCAATCAATCAATCTCTTTATCTATCTATCTATGAATCTATGACTGCCTGTCCCTCTGACTCTCTCTGCGTCTCTTTTCCTGTCTCTCTGTCTTTATCTCTGTGTGTGTGTATATATATATATATATACACAACACATTCAAACAGACACATACGCGTATATACGCACACACACTCACACACGACATATATGTCATGTATATTCCTAAGAATATAGCTTATGGATAGAAAATAAAGTACATTATACTTCAGGAATTAGGTTATGCTTGATCTTTTTTATGAGGCAAAATTCACCTGATAATGAATATTTTTGTGTGATTGTGTATATATGTTTCTCAGCGCGTGCTTGTGTGTATGAGAGAGAGAGAGAGAAAGTGAGAGAGAGAGAAAGTGAGAGAGAGAGAAAGTGAGAGAGAGAGAAAGTGAGAGAAAGATAGGGAGAAGGTGTGTAATTGTGTATCCGTGTACGAACGCGCAACGCACATAGAAGAAGCTAAGAGTTCTTGAGACAGGAAAATAATAATAGAAAAGAAGGCTACGTAAAAATGAGAGCGATGTAGTCATCTCGACTGATACAAAGCGAGATATAAACACAGTGATGGTTAAAAGCGATAAGCGTGACGTCCGTATATCAGCTTAGATGTACTCTCGCATATATATATATATATATATATATATATATATATATATATATACGCCGTTAGAGATAGAGATATAGATGTGGTTCGTAAATTATAGGGAAACAATATTTGCCTGTGGCTGTGTATGCTTACATATATAAGCATGGTTATAGATGTATTCATAAATATTTCTAAATACACACACACGTATATACATTTAAAGATATAATGTACACACACACACACATATATATATATATATATATTTATATATATATGTGTGTGTAAATCCAATATTAAAAAAAACACGAAGAACAAACCGAAGATAAGCAACAACGCGAGGACGTGGTATATGTTAAGTATTAGCAGAGCCTCGGGGAAGGAAAGAAAGGTGGCTTAACGTTTCGAGCAACGCTCTTCTACAGAAACAGGCAAATCCAATAGAAGTGGAAGACGGAGAGAAAAAATCGCCAACGATTCACATGTAGCTTTATCTTGAAATAAAAGTGTGAGTGTGTGTGTGTGTGT
>NC_069003.1:3632437-3635529 GCF_001194135.2 Octopus bimaculoides
TGTGTGTGTGTGTGTGTGTGTGTGTGTGTGTGTGTGTGTGTGTGTGTGTGTATTTATTATTAAACATAACTAGTCCGGTAACTTTAATGTACGTGCCTTTTAGCGCTAAGAGCACTTTGCAGTAGGTGTATGCATGTATATATTCATGCATGTATGTATAGGTATAAATAAATAGTTGTGTATATCTTTCTTCCACCTTATATACATACATAGATACATAGACACACATATGTACACACACATACACGTATATGCAATAGACATCTGCCGTGTTGTGCAGCCAAAATTTTTGCTGCGATGTTTGGCACTTACTGCATGAACTTCCGAAAACAGCTTTGTTAACGAAAAGTAAATTATGGGCCAAAAAAATTCTGCCATAATAGATATTCTATGCTTCAGTCGACTGGACGGCTGCGAAGTTCGGTGTTGAAGAAAAGCAATTATGCTTCAGAATAGGAAGGAAGAATCGAAAGAAGAAATGGTATTTGACGTTTCTCTTAACTTTCAATAGCAGAGAAAAGAAAAGTGTCTTGTTCATTTACAACTGACGAAGGCAGAGGATACGCTGTCGTCTGAAATATTTAGCACAATATAAACAAAATCCAGCTTACAATCGGACAACAAAAGTATAACAATAGCAAATATATATTATTGAAATGTAGGTAAATGGTTTACCGCATAAAATGATAACATAAATGAATGCAATATCAACTGTAGAATGATGTGTTGAAATCACCTCATTTTAGTAAATGTGTCTGATAATGGAATACAAAATCATATGGCGGTACATTTAGATGCATAAAAGAAGAAAAGGTGGGATATTTTTATGTTGTTTTTTCCTTCACTGTTGCGATAAATGTTTTTATGCTGGGTTGTTAGTCGATCTTCTTTTGAGTTGAAATTCGTATTTGGTGAGAGTCAAGGCATGTTGAAAAGAGAGGAAAATGATTGCATAACAGAAACACGCTTCTCAGATCTGAAATGTTAGATGATAGCATGATGCATGTGTGATGTTCAGGAGTGGACAGTTCTCAGTGAGAAGTCGAGTTACGCAAGCTGGCAGAATCTTTACCACACCGGACGATATTCTCAGCGGTATTTCGTCCGTCTTTACGTTCTCGGTTCAAATTCCGTCGTTGGCCAACTTTGCCTTTCATACTTTCGGAGCCAATAAAATAGATACCAGTTATAAACTGGTGTCGATGTAATCGACTTAGACCCTTCCACAAGCTTGCTGACCTCGTGTCAAAATTTGAAGCTAATATTACGATAAACCCGCAATCTGGGCCGCGGCATCATTATAAGTGATCGGGTTCTTTATAGTGACACTTCTAGTGTGTTAGTCTATCAACATGACCTGATGCAATACGACTGGTTGGATAAATAAAAAAAAATAAAGAGAGAAATGTTTGAAGAAGATTTTGATCTGTTATGAACCTCAGAAGAGTGGATATGTAACAAAAACGTTTTAAACCAGTTTAGTTCCAGGACAATAAAATCTTCAATTATATTTCCTAGCGTCGAAAACTAGGTACATAAATGTTTTTCTCGATGAACGATAAAGTTTTGAAAGTTGTTTTTGATATCAAAAGAATTTTCATACATGATTTGCATTTCACGGATATTTGTCCTCATCTTTGTTGTTAACACAACGTTTCGGCTGAGACACCCTCCAGCCTTCATCAGGTGTCTGGGGAAATTTCCAACCTGGATCCTCATTTCTAAGGTACTTCTACATATTATTATTCAAGTCACTGCTTGGAATCGAACTCGGTATCTTGGGGTTAGTAGCCCACGCTCTTAACCACTATGCCATATGCCTGTGGGCAAATAGCTAAGGAATGAGAACCAGGACACTTGATGAAGGCTGGAAGTGTTCGATATTCAAGACGTAACAAGGTGGTGCACCGGCAGAGCTGTTAGTACGGGGTCGAAATTGCTTTGCGGCATTTTGTCCGTCTTTACGTTCTGATATCAAATTTCACCGAGACCGCTTTTGCATTTCATCAGTTGAGGGCCCACAAAAGAAGTACAATTCAACTACTAGTGTCCACATAATCGATTTCTCCCTCCTGAAAACCTCCCGTTTCCGTGTGTGCTAAATAATAAAACCAATAAGCAGAACGTAACAACAATACGAATAGGCAATAGTAACTGGCGATATAAAACTTACTTTTCTTATCAAATAACTGGATTACAGAATCTTCATATTATGGAAGTAACAGTGTCTTATATAAGCGATTGTATATATTTTTCAGAGAGATGTCAAATGTCCATTCTCCTTTTAGTGGAAATAAATATTTCACAGGTCTTCAATTGATAGAAATATAGCAATTTAGCAAGACAGCATATAAGAGCAACACAATTTTCGACAGGAACATCATCGAATATAATTCATGTTAAAACAGAGAACGTCAGGATAAAGTGAGGTGATTTAATGATCGGCCATTTTAAGCGGTCTTAAAATCAGTTAACGAAGGAGGCAGAAAAAGACAGCCGAACAGAATCATTGGAAAATCGCAAAGAGCTGGGTTGAAACTATGGATAAAATATTTATTTATCCTGTGAATATACATGGTTAAGAAATGAAATGTCCATATTTACAGGTACTAATCATACAGACAGACACATACATATACGCACAGTTACCCCCACACACACACATATGTGTTAAATATACGTATGTATATATATATATATATATATATATATATATATATATACATAGATATAAAGAGAGAGATGTCTGTGTGTGTATGAGTGTGTGCGTCTGTGTGTGTATATGTGTGTATATGTGTGTATGTCTGTGTGTATTTACGTGTGAGTGTTTGTGTGTGTAAGGACGATATTGATTTCCAAGTCTCCGTGTTGATTAGATTCAGCGTAGTGACGCCTTAAAATACGACTAATGACATGTAGGGAGTGCTGCGCCATGTAATATTTGATTGTTCCATATTCAATTTTACAAAAATAGTGTGTGAGTGAGTATCTATATATATTTGAGTATTTGTGTGTGTGTATATATATATATATATATATATATATATATATATATATATACATACATACATACACATAGATACCAGCATGCA
>NC_069003.1:3635539-3636366 GCF_001194135.2 Octopus bimaculoides
ATATATACATACATACATATATACATACATACATACACATAGATACCAGCATGCATAGATGTATAGATAGACAGATATAAATAGAGATATAGACACATATACACAATCACATGCACACAATGCTGCATACATTATACACATTAATTCAAGAAAAAAATCTTAGTCACAAGACATAAACTTTGCGATTGGAAAAATTATTCGGAAGCTAAAACAATCGGCCAAGTTATACTGCCTTGGGCGAGATTTTAGTGAAACTTTCTGAAGAACACGTAATTTGCATACCATATACAATTAATTATGCTTGTCGCCTGTGGTGATTGCGCATTATAGCAGTGAAACTGCGGAATACTAATTCTTGAAGATCCCATTTAATAAATTTTATTAATTTTTCTGCTATTTTTGAAAATGTTCTAACTTATTTTAATATAATCACCGATATTTCCAGCGTAGACTTAACCAGAAATATACCAATCTTCTCTCTCATTCTGACTACTGCTTCGTCCTTTCTCCCTTTCTGTCTATACATACAGATCTATCTATACATATCTATCTATCTATATATCTATCTCTCTATCTCTCTCTATATATATCTATCTGTTTATCTATCTATATATATGTGTGTCTGTCTGTCTCTCTGTCTATCTATATGCATACATATATATCTATACAAATATATATATATACCTAAATGTATGACCGTATGCTTACATGTATATGTGTATATGTATATATAAATGCAGATATACGTATATATACATATATACACACATATATATACACGTATATATATATATATATATATATATATATATATATATATACACACA
>NC_069003.1:3636376-3637210 GCF_001194135.2 Octopus bimaculoides
CTCATATATACATGCATACATACAAACACACACACACACATAGTTATACGTATATGTTAATATGTGAGTGAGGGTGTGTATGCTTGCAAATATATTGACGTGTATGTACATTCAACTTATGTATGTATATATATATATTTCTACATATACAACTGTTTGATACATTTTGCATGTAATAATACCAACATATTAAAGTTTAAATGATTAGTAAAATAGCTGTATATATATTCCATTAAGATTCAAAACATTTTACATCCCGAAATAATAATTGTCTTTCTCTGACACTCTCTCTCCCTCTCTCTCACTCCCTCTCCGAACCACTCGGATACATACAAGTATATATGTTTATGGATTAATGAATATGTAAATGTTCAATAAATTCATATAGGATAATATGATAATTTAGAATTAAAATAACAATTTTCAGCGACAGATCAGTAGAATTGCGCCGTTGTAAACGGCCGAATTGGTTTCTGTTTAAATGAATCATAGCGTAATTGCTTTGTGTATATACATATATAATTATTAACATGCACATACGCATATACAGAAATATACTCTTACCTGCACACATACACACGCACACACATACACGCAAACAAAGTGAGCCACATACATATTAATATATATGTACACACACACATATGTATATATATATATATATATATATATATGTATGTATATATGCATATATATATATGCATATATATGTACACATATATATATACATATGATTGTGTGAGTGTATATATATATATATGTGTGTGTGTGTAGACGTATTTGTGTGTATGTGTATTTATGCATGTATGTGTGTATATATATATATATATATAT
>NC_069003.1:3637700-3642756 GCF_001194135.2 Octopus bimaculoides
ATATATATATATACATATATATATATATATATATATATTGACTTAAAACACATAGTAGTTGCATCAACATAATTACAATTGTTGCCGTGGCTGCAACGATTTAATACCTGTGTAAATATGTGTGTGAGATTATTCGTGATGTGACAATAATTCTATAGAATTTTATTTGAAATCATATATATTTGTATAATGAATATATAATTAAACATATGCATACATTTCGCTTAATAATTCATGTAAATAAAGATGAAAAAACTCTTGTTATTACATAAATAATAATCTCATTAGACAGCACATCGAATTTAATGAGGAGGCGACTATTACTGTTTATAGAAATCCATACTATAAAACTCCACGTTATAACGATGGCTGTTCTAACAACGGAAAGAGATGGATTTAATGTGAATCTTGTGAAAAATATTACGATATAGAATGGAGAACTTTCAATCGGAACAGGTCCCAGAGGAAGTCAGAAATTCCGTTTTAAAGACCAGCTCAAACGGATTATAGCCAAAGCTAACATCCAGCCATCCTCATAGAAACATGTTGCTATGGATAGAACAGCCTGGAGGACTGCTATCCGCAATGGAGCCAGCTCCATCAAGCAGAACTGACAACAGAATGAGGAGGCAAAACGCAGGAAGCGAATGGAGCGTCTTCAACATACTCGACCTGCACCGGCCATTCTATATTGTGGAATGTTAGCCTGCACGCCAGGTCGGGTTCTAAAAGTGGCAGGAACGCTGGGACCACTGTATTGCTACGCAAAGTGACCATTTAGAAGGAGCTGATGTTATATTTCTTTAAACATAACTAGTGCGGGAGCTCTTCGAAGCCATCTCCTAATACGTGTACATATTTGTCTGTGTGTGTGTTATGTAAACGTATGCATTTTACACACACAGTAATCCGCCTGTGTTCTATGTACGTAAAGTCATACATGCACTGTATACTCCCGTATGGAAATGTAGTTCGTACGTATATACTTCATATATTTATACATCCATATACACACACATACACTTGCACTCACTCACACACAGACTTATGCTTACACATATATCCATACACGAAAGATCCTCATAAATGCAATGCATCGCTTTTCTTCGGTAACTGGATACAAAACCCTGTGAACACTGAATTTTAACTGCTGGACTATAACGAAACAGGAAACAGATTGCGGGAAGACAATTTTCGAAACACTTTGCTAACTAAACTGAGTCGAAATGAAGAGCACATCTAAAACACATTCTTTTGCATTTAATGAACGAACCGTCACGAAGAAAAACAGAAAATAACAGAAGGAAAAAAAATAAATTTAATCTTAGGTGTGAAGAAAAATACACAAACACTATACACAAGAATCGAACCTGAACTAGGAAAATTGGATATCAGAAATAGAACATACGGAGATTGTTACATGAAACGAATATGTTCAAAACAATAATGTGACACAGTTATAAAACAGAAACATAAAACCGAATCATGAAAATATAGTGCAAGCGTTCATTGGAAATGGATACGATGAAATCAAGAGCGAATATCCTAAAAACTAATATTCTAAAGAACATCGAGCAATAACATGAAAAATAATTACACGAACAAGCTTTCCTCAAAAAGAACAAAAGAAACAACAACAACAACAACAACATACAAAGGTAGAAAACTACCAAGAAGGACGGGATCAGCCATTTTGAATGCAGAACGTGAGGACGAAAAGGACGAGGACAAAATTCTTCCCTGATGATCATTGCAGCGTGAATCTCAAGTCACGGGGAACAGAAACTCGGTTTTATTCCACGCTACACTCTACAACTTATATATTGAATATTGTCTTCCGTTTCCTCAAACAAAAACCAGGATACACACACACACACACAACCTTCTATATATGTGTGTGTGTGTTGTGTGTATGTGTATGTTTGTATATTTTGCTCTGCGCCCGTGTAACTAAATATGTATACAAATACATACACATGTATACATATATATATATATATATATATATATATATATATATATATATATATATATATATATATATATATATACATACACACACACACACACACACACACTCAGTAGGTATTGCCAATTTATTACACGTTTTTTTCATTTATTCAAAGTAATCTTTATAGAGCATTGTGTTGTCTCCTGAGACATATGAAAGCTTAGAAAAGCAGGGGTCTTGTTCAGTGTAATGTTACAAATACAGCCCTGCATTACAATATCCATACAATACACTACTGTACAATATATATTTCTTTAATGTCTCTGAAGGAAAGACAGTTTCCTCGGTCTTCATGCACAGCCCGTCGCCACGGTTACTGATAATGCTGGTTTTTTACTTGAACCATTTCAGGTTGGCACTTGTAGGAAATACAGAAGAAGGGTTCACCTACATTTTGGTAAGGAAAGACTGGATAAATTGTTTGGCATGGATTTCAGGTTACCGTACGTAACAAGGCTGATATAAGAAGAAAGTGAGGCAGGGGTCGCAAATGCTTTCGTATGGACCTTTATGAGCCTAGCCAGCTTGGAATGACAAATGCTGCAGGGGCCAGGAAAAAAATGTTACCTTTTCAAGTCATAACGAGTCCTAAGGGCTACTTTCCCGGTTTCATGGCGTATAAATTCCCCTCCTTGGGCGGGACATAGTGCCGTCGCAGTATTACTCATTTTGTCAACTAAGTGGACTGGAGCTACGAGAAATAAATTGTTTTGCTCACGAATACAAAGCGTCACCCGAGCCAGGCATCGAAATCACACTCTTACGATCACGATTCCAGCACCGTAACCACTAAGCCACGCGCATCCAAAGCTGAAGTTAGGGGGAGAAAACAATGAACTTACCAACTTGAGACAGGAGCATGTTTGTGAATCTATGTCGATTAAACATGAATTGCCGTGGCCTAGCGGTTAGAGTGTTGCACTCTCGATGACCATACCATGGGTTCGAATCACGGACGGGGAGATGAGTTGCATTCATGAACATAATATTTCATTTCATATTGCTTAAATGCTGTGCCAGAACCGGCATGTCAAAGAATAGATTCAATCGTTCCGCTCCTTGTAATAAAATGTTACTAAATTAGGTCGAGGCATCACTTGCCCTCCTACTTCGTAAAATACTCGCCAGCAATGACAACCCAAACAGACCCATGAGTTGGAGGGTTGTCGCCTGAATGGCACAAATGTGCCATCCATCAGGAGTAAGGAATCACAAGCAACTGTTGGATGCAGCGACGTGCTGTTACAGCGCATGTCACCATGGTGGTATTTTCTGATGCATTCAAAGTTGCATGTGTGTGCAGCAATGACAGCGTCACTGATGTTCTAGCAATGTTCCCCTCCGCACGCAAATTATACTCTGTAGCCCGCCAACAACTTTCGCGTGGAAAATTATCTACGGGTTCTGAAGAGAAGCGATAGTCGTTGATATGTTCTCCCAAATATAAGTTAGTTATAATTCTGCCAGGAAGGAACCTCGGTGCTAATATGACTCACCATATACTACGATTACTTGGACTCGTGTTACTTATTGAAAAGTTTTATACTATGTGGTGAGAATCCGTTCATATGACTAGTGGTTATATTTATTTCCTATTGAGAAAGATGGGATTCCCATATCACTGTCGAATAATGGTTTTTGATGCATAGTAGGATATAGTTAGCAAAAAAGATATCATTGTTAAGCACAGCAGTAGAAAGGTACACACCAACTTAAAACAATGAAGTACGTTAGAGTATGTGTGTGAATGGGACAGCCTCAAAGGACTATTCAAATTTGTGGTGACAATTGCTTCAGTTTTACAACGCTAATTATGGAAAATGGGACACAGTGTTTAATGCATTCCGACGCGAACTAATGATGAAAATAATAAGAGACTGTCATGGTGTGTCAGCTTCAAAACATAATTATGTTTCGTCTGAACATAATTACAGAACAAGAAAAATAACAGCAACAACACAACTGACACAAACAACTTCAAGTAATATTAGTTCAATAAGAAAAGTACAGGTTTAAAGGAAATATCGTTTAGCACACACACACACACACACACACACACACACACACACACACACACAAACACACACACATCAACATACATTTATGTATGTATGTATATATATATATATATATATATATATATATACGCAAACAAATATCTCGTTTAATGAGACTTCGTTATGAATAAATACATGTCTGAAAACTCTAGATGGGCGCCAATAAATAACATGGCGTCGAATTAAGACAAAAAAAAGGTCCGAACAAGGATATTTTAATGATGCACTATAACAATAGGACTTAATAATACGAAGTTGTATATACGAAGAAAATTAAAAGACGGCACCATTGATCATCCAAGCATACTAGACTTTTCACAGACTGGTTAGTGTTTGTTAAGTCAAGTCAAAATAACAAAGATTCTAGAAAGTCGTTCGCGTAGAGATAGCAGCCAAATATCAACCACTTGCAACTGATTCTATAACAGGAAAAATTTTAACAATGCCATTGCTAACGTCTTAGAACAAAACGAAAAATGAATATTGGATAATTGATTTTGGGAAAAGACATGATGTCTAACAGTTGGTCGAATTTAATCATAGGACTTTGTAAAAAGACTAACTACAAAAACAACAACAGTAACTAGTGCGGCAACTGACTACTGTTCAAAGAGAGAGAAAATAAATAATTGTACAAAGGGAAACATCAAAGCGAGCGCACTCTTAAAACAAAACACTTTATTAGAAACACGAGACACCAGTAGAGATCTGTGTCGGTAAATAGTAAATACGAAATTGCTGATTAACATGAAAATATGTTTCATGGTTGTAAGGAAGGGAAGTGAATTTCTTTTTTAAAGAAAGGTCTTAAGTGAATTTAAGATGTAACAAATATGGTAATTTAGTGTCGTTAAGTTACTTTATTCAACAGCAAGTGAATATTCTATCGTGTGCATGTATGTGTGTGTACACGGCAGACGTGAAGTTGCATTGCAGAAGTCTCTGTCTCTCTCTCTCTCTCTCTCTCTCTCTCTCTCTCTCTCTCTCT
>NC_069003.1:3643502-3650980 GCF_001194135.2 Octopus bimaculoides
TATATATATATATATATATATATATATATATATATATGGAAAGAGAGAGAAACAGAAATGAGACGGTGGAGAGCGAGAAAGATTTATACGTAGACAGATTTTAATATACGTTATTTGCCCGCTGTCAATCTTGATTTAAAATCATTGTGCTTCTCGCCTTTTGGCTGGGATTCAATTAATCAGTGGTTCCTTGCTATAAGTCGTAAAACATACAAGGATGATTTAGTTGGTATTTTTGAGAGTTAGAGCCATCGTATATAGAAATCTTCTTCCACTTGATATACGAATGACATCTGATCAAAATGTATTGTGGCTGTTGCTATGGAAACGAATCTAAAGTACGTAGCGAGAAACCGCGTGACACAAATTGGCCTTGAGCTCTGTCAAGCATGCGCACAAAGGTGCAACGTTCTCGATCACCTCCATTGTTTAAACCAATGCTTGCAAGTAAAGTATGTAGAGTGTGGTCGTCTCGAAAACGATATTGGGTTTCAACTTCGCACCATCTTCGTGGTTATGTCGAGGATTGTGCAAACTGTCATAACAGATGAAGCGACGCGACTGTATATCTACGACCCCGGAAGAGAGACAAGATATCAAATCCCACATGAAAAGAACGAAATTTGAAGACGCCAGGAAACGAACGGAGATGGCGGTGTATAAAGTAAATAACCTTGGAATGGGTCTACGTTGCGGAAGATTAAATGGCGAATTGATAATTGTTGTAGGTTTCGTCTTATAGCATGATTTGTGCGCTTATTTTACTAGAGTGAGGTAGATTGGCAGAACAAGTATACGGTGGGAAAAAATGCCGAGTGGTATTCAGCTACGGATCTTTACCTTCTAAGATCAAATAGAACTAATAGCTATTTTACTCTTCATCACTCCGAATTTCATAAAATACAAAACCTTTCAAATATTGTATCAGTCGAGTGGTGCAGATTAACAAAATTTGTTAAGTTTCATGACATTTGTTTCGGTTTCTGCTTGCAACGGCTTAACAGACTGTCGCCAATATGTACCGCCTCTCTGGTTTTCGTGGTAGGAGTTGGAGAGAGAGACGTTACTTACTGCATGGTTAATCGTTGTCCTTTCATTGAAAAAGAAAATAAAAAGACTTAGATCCCTACTCTCGGAGTCAAGCCTAAGATGTAGATATATGGTGAAAGTTGACCTGCAGAGGACTTACAGATACACTTTCAAATATTAGTTTCAAATTATTTTGCTAGCAATTTTAGGGGAGGGCTTTATTCGATTGCAACGACCCCGGTGCTCAACAAACCCAGTGCTCGATTTCGAAAGGATGAAAGGAAAGTCCGACCTCAACAAAATTTGAACTCAGAACATAAAGACGGAAGAAATACTGCTAAGCATTATGCTCGGCACGCTAACGATTCTGCCAGCACACCGCCTTACAGTAATATTCTCCAATATTGGTCGTAACTTAGTCACAGAACAACAAATTTTGAGGGTACTATACACGCGTTCAGCTGATCTAGTACGTTTTGTAAGGCCCCGGAAAAATGTTAGGCGCGATTAAATTCTACACGGTTGAATACAAGTTGTAAAGTGACAGAATAAAATAGCAGAAGACACATTTATCAATTGCTATGTATCTTGTTCGTCAGGCGAAATAGTGAGTTTACAGCACCATGCGATATTTCGTCCAGTTCATAGAGACTTGCTTTTAAATTCCGGGCTACTTTCTTATTTATTCTGTCGGACGTCGATAAAAAGATACGAGTTCAGGACGTTTTATTTTGCGAATGGTATGACCATCGGACAAGATATATTCGGGTATCGTTTTCATGTTTCTGCGTTCTTAGATACCTAAGGAATTTTTATTCCTTAGTCTCCATCCAGTAAACATGTCACTTCATTCACACACTGAGAGAAAGCGACAGGAGATTATCGTAACATTATACCGCACCAATATTTATCTGCAGTCGGTCCAATGTCCCCACTTATCGAAACCTTTAGACAAGAAACAGCGGAAAATGAAGAGTTACTAGGATATAGAATGCGGCTTATCGTTCACACTAATGAAACTCAGTTTTGAACGAATCCTAGATTGCAATAACCTTGGAAACGTCTTCGATAACAAGATGTGTCTACTCTCATTGATTATTTAATTAACAACTCAGATGAAATATTCTAGTCTGGAATTGTTTGTTGAGATAGATTAAATTGATATCTGATATAAAATATTGATATATTTATCAGTCTGCGCTTCAATATATCGACATTGCACCTTAGATTAGAGATACGGTGGGGTGAAAAGATATTAGTGCACACATGCAATCCATGCAGATTTTCAGGTATTTGTTTATTTAAATATATTCATATATGACAGATCTAAACTTGTTTCAGTTGATGTTGGTAGTGTATTTCATGAGATCGACCCTGAACGAGCAGGCCTATGTGTAACAGCCTTCCAAGCATGACAATCCCACCTGTTTATTTTTTTTAACTGTTACCGGTTTCTGTCATTAGGCTACGGCCATGCTGTTGCACGACGTTGAGAAATTTTAAGTCGAATGAATCGACTTGATTATTTTTTCAAAATAGAAACGTGGATCGAATGCCAGCAACAACATAGATAGACCCCTCCCACTGAAGGCACCGCGTATGGTGGTTTTAAACTGGGTGATGCCTTTAATTCTACCGCCCAAGTAGACAAACGGCAGTAAGGCATTAAGTGCGACGTTGCTACGGTTCCACCATTTCACCACTTTGATGAGAAATTGGTACATTTGTAATCATCCGTGAAAGAATGAAAGAAAAAGATGACCTCGGCGGAATTTGAACTCAGAGCGTAAAGACAGACGAAATACTGCTAAGCATTTTGCCGGGCGTGCTAACGATTCTGCCAGCTAGCCGCCTTTCCACCCCGTTAATAATTTAGATAATATTATCGATTATATCTTCTTTTTTATTGGACATATATTACATGTGATCAAGAAGACCTATGATCAAATGTGCTCCAACCGTGAACAACTCTTCTGTTTTGTTTATGTTTACCATTGTGCAATACATCTTACTGTCATTTGATACGATAAGGTACAATATGTTGATTAATAAGCTACTTAACCAAGCTTATCGATCGTTCTTAACTAATATCCAGAGCTGTAAGTCTTACTGTCAATATATCGACAACAGGTCTTAAATTGCATGCAGACATTGTTCTAAAAGTGTTCATGTGATCATCTTTATAGATTTATAAAAACAATTTCTACAAACCTATGTAGGTGTGAATACCGTGTGTTAGTTACAGTTGCTATTGCGATATGCTGCAACATCGATCATGCGACCATTTTAGTTCGTTTCCTTATATTTTCAATGATATAAATTTGATTTAAAGAGTGGTTTGACTGCTATTTCTAATGAATCTAAGGAGAATGTAAAGATATTTTGCTTAACGGAAGTATGTAATATATTAATTGAGGCCACACCGGGCGAAATGCTTAAAGGCATTTCGTCTGTCTTTATGTTCTGAGTTTAAATTCCACCGAGGTCGACTTTGCCTTTCATCCTTTCGGAGTCGATAAATTAAGTACCAGTTAAGTACTGCGTCGGTCCAATTGACTGACCCCCTCCCCGAAAATTTCGGGTCTTATGCCTAGAGTAGAAAAGAATATATTAATTGAGGTGGAGCGCCTGCAGTATCTTTACGGTGTCGGATAATATGCTTATCAATATTTCGTTTATCCTTATGTTGTGCGTTCAAGTCCTGCGGAGGTTGGCGTTGCTTTACATCCTTTCGGGTTCGATAAAATAAGTACCAGTTGTCCCCATGGGTCGAGGTAATCGACTAACCGTCAACGAAAAAGCTGGCTTTGTTCCAAAATTTGTAATCGTGGCTTATTTTGAGGTGTATGAATTTCGTGATTCGTATCTTTACATAAATACAATTTTGTCCAGAGATCCTCTTTATGATCAAATGTCCCCTATACCCCATTTAACCGTCATTGTCGCCCTAGAGACTGGCGTTACTATATGGAACTCTCTCCAAATGTTTTGGAATTTGTTCGTATCCTAATTACACGTAAAGTGTTGGGCGTACACATCTACCTACAACATCGCTAAAAAATTCCTTACTAGTGTTATACTTTGGTATATTTGGATTAATTTTAAATTTTAGTAAAAGAAGCGATTGAAACAAGTGAGTTCCCGTTCGTTTAACTCATGTCAGAAATATAATCGTTGTCCTTGGATATTTTACATGTTTTAAACATTCGTTTTTAACAAATAGTCATAACTTCGGTAATAATCCTTTCTTTTTCCATATCTGATAAACGAAATATTTAAAGAATCGCTTCATTATTTAAAGCAAAACTTCCGATTTGATTTGAAATGATAAATTTGCTTGCGGTTTCTAACTAGTATCGTGGTGACATAATTGACCATTTGGTGCTCTTAGTAGCTGGTTTTAATGTCGTTAGCCTATGTTAAAAATTTGACACAGCCATGACCCGCCATCATTTATTGAATAGCAGAAACTATATCTTCCAGTGTATATTTATCTATATAAGGCAATGAGTTTATAAGCACAGCGTTATTGGAGGTGTAAGATGCAAACAGATCTTTTCTTATTTTCTGCAATATTTACAATGGAAAAACCCAGAAATAAGAAATGAATAGATGCGATACTGATATGCAGTGACATTTTGGTTACGTAGCAATTCTGAATCTAAAACTTAAATGCCAAAATCTATCGCCCACATCTAACTACATTCTAGAATGTCATGGACGAATTATCTCTCTCGTATCAGCTATATAGATAAGCTTAACCATGCATATAGATGTGTAAACATAGGCGCGCACGCACACACACACACACACTCACATTTACATTTGGTTATAGATGCATACATACACGCATATGCATGTTATATTATTGATACACAAATATATTTTCTGTTGATGTGTGTATATACAATCCAAAAATTATTAAAATACGTACGAAGAAATGTGCATAGATATATAAATATAATACAAACACACAGATACATTGAGACCTGTTTTAAGCAGTTGATTTAGTGGGTTTAGCATTTCCTTTTTGGACAAAACAGTGCTTGCTTGAAAATCTATCAGGTCATCCTATAAGTTCTGTCCAATTTTACCTTTTTTAAAATTGAATGAAATTCAATAGTATTTTGGAATGTCTAATGGAATTAAAAATTATTTTTATGCATTTGTGTACGTTTAAACGAATTAAATATTATTTTACATAATAATAGAATTAAAATTTATTTGCTTAAAAGTCTTTCTAACATGGAAAGATTGATAGAAAAGTACACAAGACTCGAAGTGATTCGAAACGCAATCTAAATTACTCAAACGCTCGATTGAAGCCAACCCGTCCCCATCCATGACAACTCTCGCAAACAGACGCAATCTGTCTCTTTCCACGGTGTCCGGAGTTGTGGAAAGGGACCCTGGCATGACTAGCTGTGTTACACGCCGCTGTCACCTCCTAACAGCCAAGGCCAAAGCAATCAGAGCCGCGAGATGCCCAAAGTTTCTGTCTTGCATCAGGCATCAATATGTGGGAAATACTGCCATATTTTTGGGCGTCAAGAAGTTCAAAGAAGACGCTGTGGTGAATCACAGAAATTCTCGAGTGATTGCATAAACCATTCTGATGTCCCCGCTGTGTTTGAGAGTAAGAATCCTGCGTCTGTGATGGTATTTGGAGCCGTGCCGAGTGGTGGAAGTGTCATGGAGCCACACTTTCCTCAGTTTGGTTTGAAGGTCGGCACAAAGGAGTATCTGGACATCCTGAAGAACTCCCTGTTACCTTGGAATGGAGCAGAAGTTTAGGCTTGACAATGTGGTGCTTATCCACGAGTCTACATCATGCCATGGGTCAAAAGCAACACAGTGTGTGCTCATTGAGTGTTGAGTATTTGGTAGTTGTGTGTTGACTGAGTAGTCGTTGAGTGTTTGGTCATTGTGTGTTGAAGTGGCACTTGCTTTATTGACCCCGGAAAGCAAACTAGACCTCGGCCCAAGGACGTGAGGAATCCTGCAAAGCAATTTTTTGCGGCGTGCTAACAATTCTGCCAGCTCACCAACACATATAATAAATAATAATTTTAATCATTTAGATATTTATATTTCCTCTTTTAAAATTGTATTTTAATCTTTTATTGCCTTCTTGTATTTCATCTCTTCTCGGATTTCTAATTAAGCCATAATTAAACACAAACACACACATACACTCCCAATATACAAACAAACACTAAATGAAATACATTTTCTTTTTCTTTTTTATTTGTTGGTTTGTAATTGGTTATCTTTCAACGAATAGAGATAACGAAATTGACATCGGGTTGGATTGTATTACCAAAATATTTAGTCTAACGTTTTTTTTTTTATCTTGTTCTCTTTTACCGTTGTATTTGTTGCTGTTATTTCATTGGTTACTAGTGGTGTTATCTGATTGGTTAGTAGTGGTGGCCGACCGGTTGCATCTGCTGGTGTAGGCGTTGGCGGTGGTGGTTTTGATAATTCTGGCAAAAACTTTTTGTGGCCTAGTGGTTAGAGGTATTCGGCTCATGATCGGAAGGTCGCGTGTTCGATTCCCAGCGGTGCGTTGTGACCTTCAGCAATACATTTTATTTCACATTGCTCCACTCCACTCAGCTTGGAAATAATGGGTGGTACCTGTAATTCAAGCCACCCAGCTTTGTCCCACTAGTCACGTAGAATCTCCATAAAAAAACTACGTTTAGACCGCGCGTGTCGTTGGAGTACTCTGCGACTTGTACGTTAATTTCATGAGCAGTATATCCCGTTGATCAGATCACTCGTCGTCGTAACTGACGAAGTAACGGGAGATTTTGCTTGTTGCAAGGGTTTGCATCGATGTTATTTTGTGTGTTGTAGCAGTTCTCTGTTGTTTGGCGGCGGAAGAGGCTATGTTGGTGTTGTTGTTTTGGGGTTAGTGGTGGCGTTGGTTGCACACGTGATTGCGGTGGGATAGCTGGAGACGGCGGTGATGATAATGTCGAGTGCTCAGTGTTTGGAACGTGAGTGCTGAGTGTGCGGTCGTTGAGTGGGTAACGATAACAATGGGTAACGCTTAGAAAGGCATACAAATAACAGACATATGCGTTGCATCGTCAGAAACACGAATATATATATATATATATATATATATATATATATATATATATATATATATATACATATATATATATATATGCCATTGCAGCCACCGGAAAATATACAAAGCATATACATTGGTACATGTATTTAACACACACACAAACACACACACACGTATGGTGTGTCTGTGTGTTTGCGTATGAATCATCTGAGTGTACAGTTCCCTGAATATATGTAATAGATTTGTATACGTAAATATATATATATATACATATATATATATATATATGTAAATGTATAAGTATATATTTATATGTATATATATATATATATATATATATGTAAATGTATAAGTATATATTTAT
>NC_069003.1:3651013-3654331 GCF_001194135.2 Octopus bimaculoides
ATATATATATATATATATATATATATATATATATATATATATATATATATATATATATATATATATATATATATATATATACAAATGCAAATAACTGAGAATTGTGGTAGGTATAAATTAACGTCGGATTTTGTTATTCAGTGATCGCTTATTCATATTTGCAGTAGACTTAGTCGTTTTATGTTGCTGCATTGGCCTTGGTGGTGTTAAATTGAAGAGGAACGTTATCTTTATGAGATCGCGATGTATATTTACCTGCAAGCAACACGTTTGATAGTGCTGACTTCAAACCAAATGTGTTATCAAAATTGATGACATTATCTCGTTCATTTTTAATTGTAGCAGAGAGAATTTCCTCGAGACACGAAACATAAATGAGATATGATGATGCCTGACGAAGAAGTTAAATCAAAATAGGATGATTTAAATACAGAAATGTATAATTAAAACAAGTAAACTGATTAATCAGGAATATGGTTCCTGACTTGGGAAAAGAAAGGTTCGAGAAATATAAACATTCATATGTATATGTGTGTATATAGGTATACATGCATAAACACACACACACACACACATATATATATATATATATATATATAATTATATATATATATATACAAGTATACATCTATATATGTATATATATGCATATATATATGTATGTATGTATACGAGTAAAGATACGTGGCGGGCCATAAATTATAATTTGTATTATCCAACATGTTAAATGTCCTATAGAGTACCAAAAATATTTATTACATAACTGTGCCACCTTATAGCTCACCCTGTATATGTGTGTGTGTGTGTGTATACAAATATGTATACGTGTACCTGTGTATGAGTATATACTTATAAGTGTGTGCGTATACACACGTATATAAATCTGTAAACATCTGCCTGCGTATGTATGTGCATGTTTGTGTGTGCATGTGTGTGATGTCAAGGCTGAGTGTCATTCGCAAATCGATGTAAGACTGTTCGATGACTAAACCGAAATCATTCCGATGATGATAAATACATCCCCCCACCACTCCGTCATTGTCTTTCTTGTTACATTTTACTAAACTACAGTGTGATGATATTTCTCCCACACTCCAATTCCATTTCACTTGATATATATGACTTCGTTTTCTCGTTCTATCTCCATTTCTTTCTTCTCGTTCAATTCTGTGGAAGAGGAAAGGCTTGAAACGTGAAAGTTTCCGCCACTCTTCTCAAGCGTCAAACTAATATACCTGTTTGCTGTTTACCTGTCTTCGTCCTTTCTTTTCTGAAGCTTTCAACTATATACATGTCTGTTTGTGAGTGTCTTTGCCTGTGAATGTGTGTTTGTGTGTATTAGTTTATGAGTACTAGTGTATGTCTGAGTGTCTGTGAGTTTGTGTGTCAGTGCGTGTCAGCTTTTGGGTGTGTGTATGTGCTTATAAATATACAAAGGCCGCCATCGTATAACAGCGTCGAAAGAGAAGCAATATGCTTTCGAAGCGAACATGTAAGTCATCCAGCCTTGCCAACACCGTTCAGCTTCTGATTTCTAATGAATATACCACAAATGTAAAGAAACACAAATCATATTTGAGACTATTAGCCTAAGCTGAGGCGTTCTTGCAGCTTAAGTGTGAATTATTGTACGATTAAGAAGTTTATTAACGTTAATTTCATAACTCTACATTTCCTCCAGGGCAGCTGGACTGATAAGAAAATTCCCGCAAAATGAAATCAGCGGGTGACAAGAACATATATATGTATGTGTGTGTGTGTGTGTGTGATTCTATAAGCATGCGTAGTCGCTGGCATTGTTTCGTGGTATAAATTTTCACGATCAGTAAGTTGTAAGTTCGATCCTACAAGACTCTTTTATTCCTTTATATCTTTCAGTCACATGACCACGGCCAAGCTGGAGCGTCGCCTTAAACGGTTTTTTGTTCTGTTAGTCGAAGAAATTTACCCCGGGACTTATTCTTTGCGGGCCCAGTACTTATTCTATCAGTCTCTTATGCCGAACCCCTAATTGTCGGTGACGAAAACACACCAAGCCAGTTGTCAAGCTATGGTGGTGGTGGGATAAACACAGCCATACATACATATATATATATATGTACATATATATATATATAAGTTTGTGTGTATATGCGTGTGTGTGTGTGTGTGCGTGTGTAAAGAGAGATGGATAGAGAATGATTAAATATACGAAAGTTATATATTAATATACGTATAGCGATACACATAATATTCACCTTTCCTCGCACATACACACACACATGCATGCATAAGCACACATTGATATATAGAATAAAAGACAGGGAGAACGAAAGAGGTGAACGTATGTGAGTGTGTATCTGCGTGCATGTGTTTATCTGTGTACATACTGATATATGAAGCTAGGTATATATATATATATATATATATATATATATATATTCACATTGAAATACATATTTACGTAAAACTGTGTGCGTGTGTACATGTAAAAATCTGGCGTGTAAGCTTCTAGAAACGCACAGTTCGCAGGAGCCAGACATTAGCGAAACTTATTTTCGAGGTTATGCACCTACGAGGTCAAATGTCATATTGTCATCGTAACCTAAGATTTCAGCAACTGACGTTGAAATCTTTCAAGCTTTCTATGCATAGTTAAGTATAAAAATATGAATTGTTTAGTACGTAGGACTATGTGAATAAGGTAAACTTCGTTTATATATGCATATATATATATATATATATATATATATATGTGTGTGTGTTTGTGTGTGTATATATATTCATATGTATATATATATGTATGTATACATATATGTGTGTATATATGCATATATACATATATGTATATATACATATATGTTTGTGTATATATGTACATATATGTATACATATATATATGTATGTGTGTGTGTGTGTGTGTATGTATATATATGCATATAAGTATATGTATGTGTGTGTGTGTGTAGTGCGTATCTGTCTGAATGTGAATATATTCATGAAGTAGTACATACTTGCAGACACACACACACACACACACAAACATACACAAACAAGGACACACATATATATATATATACATGTAAATTCAATTGTGAGCTCGCATTTTTTTTTGCGTGTTCCTTTGCTACTGTTGTCTCTACGCGTATAAGTACCTCACATCTCATCATATGTGAATGCGTCTACTTCCATTCTATAATGTGATGATTTTGTAACAGTTTCAATTAAATCATTCAGTTTCATATATTCGTAATAACTTTTCCTCCTATGTGTGCATGTGTGCGTGAACTAGTGAATCTGTGAGTGTGCTGTTTAGCGTGTGTGCACACGATTACATAT
>NC_069003.1:3655546-3658196 GCF_001194135.2 Octopus bimaculoides
TATATATATATATATATATATATATATATATATATGTTTGTGTGTGTGTGTGTGTGGATGTATGTGTGTGTATTTAAGCGCACACACGCATGCGTGTGCTGATTCGCATGGGTGCATTTGTACGCCATGCTATTTCTTTAACAGATTAACGCCCAACGTGCCTGTTTTCGAGCCAATTAAGATAACAAATAGATCCACTATCTATTTGATCAATCACTCCAGAAATCACGAACGATCCTCCTTCCCCAACGTGTACTCCCACCTTCGATAGCATTCTTTAACGTCCTTGTAATTATGCAGTCTACTTAAGAAATAAAAGGGAATTAACAACTGATGTCTAAGATATTCATAGTTGAAATACTGAGTGAGAGATCTATAAAGAAGCGTTTTAATGTTCGTATCAAGTTATTGAACACACGTACTCAGGTCACATAAAAATTTGCTCTGTCAGGTTCCAGGTGGCATTACAATAATAACAAACACATCAATAGGAGATAGTAACAAGGCGTTACGTTTAGTTTTATGTATTGAATAAATGCACGCTGTTATCTTTATTATTTTTAAAGTGAGTTTTTCGATAGTTCCTGAATAAAAGATGACGATGTCACGGCTGGATGCCGTTAATCATAGATCTTCGAGGATTGGGTTCATTAGGCGCTAAAATGAAGACAAACAATTTTCGTTTGCTAAGACATTATTCGATAAAGTACTTATCGTATTAACTGCAATGAATATATATGCGTAGGCGTAATGGCCCAGTGGTTAGGACAGCGGACTCGCGGTCGTAGGATCACGGTTTCGATTCCCAGACCGGGCGTTGTGAGTGTTTATTGAACGAAAACACCTAAAGCTCCACGAGGCTCCGGGTGGGGGTTATGGAAAAAACCTTCTCCACTCTTTCACCATAACTTTCTCACACTATTTCGTTCTATTTATGTTGTACCGGTATTTCAAAAGGGCAAAAGTTCCACGCGCATGGACAGTACACTGAAACGTGTTCATTATTTACATTTGACAGATATTTGTCCTCATCTTGTTTGTTGTTTATACAACGTTTCGGCTGATATACCCTCCAGCCTTCATCAGGTGTCTTGGGGAAATTTCGAACCTGGGTTCTTATTCCTAAGGTATTTTTCGATGTTATTATTATTATTACTATCATTATTGGAGGTCACTGCCTAGAATCGAACTTGGAATCTTGGGGTTAGTAGCCCGCCCTCTTAACCACTGCACCATATGCCTTAGGAATGAGAACCCAGGTGCGAAATTTCCCCAAGACACCTGATGAAGCCTGGAGCGTGTATCAGTCGAAACGTTGTGTTAAAATCAAACACGATGAGGACAAATATCCGTCAAATGTAAATAATGTAAATACTGTACGTAATTCCTCATCTCTTAAATATATAGAACAGTACCGAACCATGTTGTTAGCAAGAAAACTTCTTACCGTACGGCCACCCAGTCATTGGTAGACACCGTGTGATATCGTTGTCATTCCTCGTACGCAGATGATTATTCAACGAGGCGATCAAGTTACTTCTACGTTCACTAGTTGAATAGACACCTTAAATGTTTACAATCAATGAGCAACGAAAATGAGATTCAGGTTTCACTTCATTGCAATCAATACGGATTCTTAATGAGTAACCTTCTGCTGTGTTTCATTATCCACATCTTCATTGTTAACCAAATCTAATTTCATTGATATCAGCTTGTTTCCAACTTCAGCCAAGCGCTCAACAAATCACACACAAGCATACACAGACACATACAGAGACACACGCACACTTTGTTTTATCGATGCCTTTATCGCTTCTTCCTTTCGTTTTCGTAGACATCATTAAACCAATATGAGAAGCACACATTTAAATACACAAATACGCTCACGGTCTCACATAGAAACACTAATATGCACCACCCTTACGCACAAACACATACAGAAACCTATGTAGACATGCGCACAAATATATGCATACAGACCCAAGCACACGCCACTGCAACCTATCTCTGTGTATAACGTTTTTCTCGCATTACGTTCTTTACTCCACCGATACCAGTAAAACATTCAAATAATAATATCTCGTTCAAGCAAGACGTACTCTTTAAGTACAACGCGCATACACACACACACAATTTTAAAGAAAGCAAACGACGAAGGCACCTGAAGGAGCAGCAAGCAGGTCAATTAGTTTAACGTTCAGGGAAAATGGAAAATTCGTTGACGTTTCAAGCCTACGTTCTTCGACAAAAAAAAAAAAGATTCAGAGGAAGAATGAAAATGGAGAGAGCGCGACAAGTAAAAACGGAAAGAGAAACAAAATGTATATGTATATTATGTATGTATGTATGTATGTATTACGTCATATACACATTTTTTTTTTTTGGTTTCCGCTTGGAATTATTCAATCAATCTATTTTGCTATACACACCAACATCGGTTATCAAGCGCTGGTAGTCGACAAACTTTGACAGTGTCAGACACACAGATGCACATAAACTAGAAACACACACACACGCACACAGAAATGTATATATACGTACAGGTCTGTTTACACACCCGTCTTCGTCTTTTGTAAATTCTCACTATACGTATCTGCGTGTATAAAAACAAATGTGTGTCTACGTGTGTGTGTGTGTGTGTGTGTGTGAG
>NC_069003.1:3658206-3687516 GCF_001194135.2 Octopus bimaculoides
TGTGTGTGTGTGTGTGTGTGTGTGTGTGTGTGTGTGTGTACACATATCACAGGCTTCTTTGAGTTTCTGTCTACGAAAGCCACTCGCAAGACTTTGGCTATGGCAGAAGACACTTGACCAATGTGTCACGCGGCCAGACTGAACTAAGCACTATGGAGTTAAAAAGCAATAATTTTTACGCGTATATACCTACACACGTATATAAATACATAGGTACATATACACATACATACATACATACATACATATATATATATATATATATATATATATATATACATATATATATACATAAACATTTATGTGTGTGTATACATGTATATAAATATATTGACATATAAAGACCGGCACAAACGAATTTTCTCCAGTTTGTTCTCTGTGTTTTTGTTTCCCTTGTTTTGTTTGTACATCGGTCATCGTAGACGAATCAATCGACCGATCTATCGGATGAGAAAATCGATCTGTCATTCAGTGGTCTTAATGCTTATTTGCTTCATGAGCGTCTGAATCCTGACCAATAGCGTCAATTGCTTTCCATTGTTCTTATCCAGACATAACCATCAACACGTGAATAGCCCCATTGACTTTATGGAGACATTGAAGCATAGTATGTTTCTTTCTTTCAATCTTTCATGTGCTAAGCATCCATTTACTGTCTCATGTGTATATGATGCGGCCAATTTACTTCATGTGTGTATATCTATACATATATATTTATGTTTATATATATATATATATATATATATGTTTATATTATATATATATGTGATTGTGTCTGTGTGTACATGCATATCTGTTTGCGAGTGTGTGTGTATATGTATCTTTGTATATACATATACGTGGATATATATGAACATGTATATCTACATGGTTGTATAAATGTACGTCTTTCAGTGCTCATATGTATGTATATACAAATGTGTATATATATGTGTGTGTGTGTGTGTACGCGGGTGAGCTGAAGGTCCCTAGCTTTAAGCGTATCGCGATGGGACCTGTCGCAGGGCCAACATTCCGAGCTCTTTTATAGGGCTTAGAAAAAAAACTTAAGGTCGGCTGCAATAAATGTGAATATTTTGAACAAAATTATACTTAACTAATCCTCCTCTATTTTTCCTATACGCAAAGCCACCAGTCATGCGCAGCAAAACTAATGGGGTGTTCTACCTTCGACCATTTCAGGGTCTTTTAAAAGTACCTCAGAGAAAACGTTCGTAGCTTTTACCCCCTCAACAAAACATAGACCAGCGGCCTAGAAAGCATGTGCGAGTTGGGCTAGAAACATGTGAGATAGCTCAACGTGCATAGTGAAGCTTTATAATGTTTAAAATTATTACATTTCTCCCAACTTACGCTGCATCGTGCATAAAGAAATATACATTAATGAAGAGCCCGCAAAGCACCAATATGTCACATTAATGATCCATCATGGGCTAACCTCTTCTTTTGCTCGGAGAAAAAGGTGGGTACGGCTTACGTATAGACAGTGAAATGAACCGTTTGTGTAGGCTTGTCCTTTATTTTCCAAACAGCAGCAATATAGGAGATTCGGTTTAAATTCCGATTCTTGTTCGAACAAGAAACTCACCCACGCCACTTCTTTAAATACAAATTTGAAAGGTGAGTCAACGTAGGGGAGTTACAACAAGATGAAATATCCAAGCGGTTGAAATGCACGAGAAGTCCTCCATAAACAAGCGGGTAAAAAATTTCAGCAGAAAAAAATACAACAGAGACATGAACAGGATGCAGCCCCACCCCATTTCAGTATATAAATTTAAGGGCAGAAAAACTTGCTTGCGGTAGGTTTCTTGTCGGAAAATCATTTTGCTATTCAGCTCTCTCCCTTGCCACTGTTTTAGTTTACTTCGGTTTTAAAAAAAGATACGTTTAGTCCACTAAAATAAATTTCCCTTAAATGGGTTTTATGAAGATCGTTATTTTAAAGAAAATTAATATATAAGATAAAAGAAAAATAGAAAATGTTTTAGGAAAGATTAGATTAATATCAGATGAAAGTGGTGACAAGTGATCAGCTTTCGAAACACTGAAGAAAACTCTAGGTTCTAAAGTTGGAAATAAGTTACAAAGATCTCAAGCCTAAAGCAGTTTTTGATATTTCTTTTGGTCAGTACCTCTGCCTCATTAGAAGATCGGTGAGCGTATGCAATGTTTAATCACTGTTGAACGCTTTGCAATTTGGTCAAACGCCATTAAACAAGACAATCAATAAATATATTCTAATTGCTAAAGAGGGATAGAGAGATGGAGAGAGAGAATGAAAGAGAGAGAGAGAAACAAAGAGAAGTGGAGATCTATTCTGTGCATATGGCACGAGAAAGTGAAGATTTTTAAATGACATTTACCGTTAATGGGAAACAATTGAGAAGTGTGGTTCTGTTAAGCGGAAGGCCACTTCTTGCTATTTGTGGCACAAATGTCTTCGGCGTTGAAATCGTCGACCGAAATTCGAATATCTCACCACAAGAATTAATGATTGTGAAGCCGTTTTCTCTGTAAACTATTTAGATATCTATCATTCAATTGTGGTAGGCCGCAATTTACTCACATGCTGCAAATTTCAGAGCTTGTCGCTAATTCAGTTCTAAACCAAATTAAAAAACTGATAAAATTTTTGAAGAAGGCTGGTCCCTAGCTACATTTTGGCGTAAAACAAATTGAGATTTAGTTTAGTAGAAAACAAGTTTACATCAAAATATTTTGCGACTTTATAGGAGAGGAATTAACGCCACCAATCAAGTTTAGATCTAAACTTTTTTATTATATTAAAAGGAAAATATATTTATCTTAGCTTCAATGATAGAAGACAGTGTAAAGAATTTCATAGGTTTGGTCCCATGCAACAAAAAATTAAATCAAAACGTTGGGAGGTAAAATATCACGAAAAAACAGTATATGTAAGGCAAAAAATTGGATTTAAGTATAATTAACCTTTTCTTATTTTTAAAACAAACTATATTTTAATTAAGCTTAAATGATAGAGCTAAATTCGAGGAATTTCATGGTATCAATCTCATGCAATGAAGTTTTAAAAGAAATAAGTTATGAGTGTTTCTCTCTCAAATTTGAGGGTGATAATATAGTTCTATACTTTTTTTTATGAATGTTGTTCTATAAGGGACTTTTAATGTATGTCACTGGCATCATTGGGGTAAGGAATACATTATCAACGACACCGCTAATTGACACACTTGACACATTATTAATTAGCATAATAGCATAGCATGGAAAAAAACATGTATTACGTGGAAAAATGCGAGCAAGAGAAATAATATTCTTAAGATTATAAATCTGAAAAGTATAGGACAAGTTATTACATCTGGTAAAGTACAGAACAAGAATTTTGTTTCTTAAAATATTGCAGCTAAGGATAAACTATGAATATTAGAAATTATTTGGTTTTAATTTACAAAGTAACATTATAATTAAAAAGGTACCATCATTTTGTTAAAATATTGACACACCAGAATACTTTAAAAATAAACGCCAATTATTTTTCATAATCTATTTTCAAATTTCTAATTGTTGATTAATAATTAAAAAGATGAATTTTTTTTAAAGCGAAAAAAATATTTTGAGTTATTTTTTTCATTTTTAGTAGAAGTAACAAGTAATAACAAAAACATGTAATAACTTGTAATAAAATTTTCTAGTTTTAATAAAAGCTAATATTTTCTAAATTTTAATATTTTATTTGAAATTTTATCCTTAGCTGCAATATTTTAAGTAAAAATTTTCTTGTTCTCTACTTACCAAATGTAAGAAGTTGTCTTGAACTTTTCCAATAACTGGTCCTGTATTTTTCCAGATTTATAATCTTAAGAATATCATTTCTCTTTCTCACATATTTTCCATGTAATTATTTATCGACAAACGAGAAAGCAAACAAAAAAAAAAAAAATGAAATTATTCTAAAGTACTCAAGCAAATATGTGATAAAACATTTAAGCAGAACGATAGATGAAATTATAAGAGATTGCTTAGAATGTTTTTATACTTGCAGATATTATTGTAATAATCATACGGAAATTATCTCCAGTATCACTATGACATCTAGGCTTTTCTTAGAATTAAAAGTCGAATTAATATCACGAAGCTAGTCGAAGATTCAGGAGATATACGTTTGGTAAATCAAGCAGTGACGAATTAAGAAATAAGGGAAGGAACGCTTCTGCAGAATGAAGTTTCATTGAAATATGTTTCAAAATTTGTCTCAAGTTCGAAGGAAAGGGTATATCGAATTCAGCAACACCAGTGCTTGATGGTACTTATTTTATCGATCTTGAAATGATGAACGGTAAAGTCGACCCCGGTCGAATTTGAACTCAGTATGTAAAGAAGGACGAAATTGCCGCAAAGCATTTCGCCCGGTTTTCAAACGATTCTGCCAGATAATTAAAATTCTGAGTGGAGAACCATTATTTGTGGAACATGCATTTTATCAGTAAAACTGGAAGAAGAACGAGCTTATAATTACTTACTTATGAGAAGATTAAGTGAATAAAATGTTATTCCCTATAGAGTCTAAGAATATTTTCGATTTCTCGAAAATTTTAAAGAAACCAAATTACGGAATATGTACATACTAAATCGTGAGTGGTATTCTCTGTGGGATTTTTGCATCGTAAACAAATTTCTCTACACGTCTCCGCCCCACCAGAAATACACATACACGCTCACGCACATACACGCTCACGCACACATGTATATATGATAATGGAGTTTGAATGCATGAAAATGCGTGTGTATATGCCTTGTCGAGTATCACTTTTTGTGAAAGCACATACCTGAGTGGTAAGAAAGTCAGGTTCACAATCATGTGATAGTGCATTTGATTCCCGGACCGGGCTGTGTATTGTGTTCTTGAGCAAGACAATTTCGCGTTGTTTCAGTTCATTCAGCTGTAGAAATGAGTTGCGATGTCACTGGTACCAAGCTGTATCGACTCCTTGGCCTTTCCCTCGGATAACATTGGTGGCGTGGAGAGGGAAAGCTGGTATGCATGAAAGACTGCCCGGACTTGTGCCTCGGAGGGGGAACTTTCTAGGTGCAATGCAATGGTCCATTCACAACCGCAAAGGATCTTTATTCTTTACCTTAGCTAGAGTACAAAACAAAATAATAGTAAATAGGTGTAAAATAATCCGCGAACACATATTTGCTCATGTACTCTCACACACACACACACACACACACACACACACACATATATACAAAGAAAAAGAGAGAGAAAGAGAGAGAGAGAAATAGTGAGAACGCTGATATTTATGATCAGTATATATTATGAAACACCATTCAATATTAGTATGCTCCCACATTTTCTAATGATGCCGTTAAAGATGCGAACGAAATCAATTACTTTGACTTTTCTTAATTAGACACAGCCATTAACACCTGATTATCGATATTAACTTCAAAGGTTTTTCAACTGTCTCTCATTTTCTTTCATTTGTTAGATTCTCTCTGTCTCTCACTTTGGCTGTATTCGTCTCTCTCTCTCTTAGTCTGCCAGTGTGTCTGTATCTCCCACACTATCTCTTGCTCCCCCTCTCGCTCTCTCTTTTCCTGTATATGATCTATAACCTTGTTTTCGTAAGCTATTAGGTGTTGTAAGCAAGTTGATAAATTTCGAAAGATTGTAGCTTGCATTGAAGCATAATTTTTATTATATCAAGTAATAAAACTAAACGGACATTTATTAGCGTTATTACATTCCATGAAGTAATCCAAACCGCTAGAAATAGTAGCGGCAACTCCTCACAATATTACACTCTATTCACTCTTGTTATAATGTGTATATTGAATCTCGCTAACGGAATGCCTTTGATCAGTAAAGAGGAAATAATGAAATAACACAAAGTCAAATCATATTGCATAAATAAACCCTAGCAAGTAACATGGAGTCCTTTTGAAGAAAGATTAATCTGACTCATAATATCTAAATTTCTTTAAAGTTTCTTCCATAGACAAATTTCTCTCAAACCAAGTCATCTCTTCTTAAAATGAAATACGTCTTAATATTTAGATAGAAACAGATTGTTCCTTCAGAAAAAAAAAAAAAAACACAATGCGTAAAGTGTTTAAAATCATGGTGTTAGACACACGCGTTATTTCTGGGTAAATAGAAAAACGACATTAAATAAAGGTATTTACCAACCGAAGCAGCCTCCTAGACATCAATTTCACGTTACGAAATGAAATCAAAATCCCAAATATTGATTGGGGTTGAAACCGAGATTCGAAACTGAATCGGCTGGGCAGTCGAGTAGACATCACGATCAAAACAATAGTTTCACATGATCGGTGTATTAAGTGACCAATCGACATCAAGCCATCCTGTGAATCTTTGTGCCCTATAAAAAGTCGCTTTTTGGTGCCAACACTCTTGGCAGAGCGTTTTCAGCTGACTCATTCACATAAATGCCATACATAAATTCTACTGGTTCGTGGGTGTTGTTCAGGTTCTTCATCACGCAGCCCAGGAAGCCTATTTTCATTCATAGACTCAACCAGTTACTACAGCAGCCTCAACAAAAGATATCTTATACTCGCGGCATCCGATGACATGGCCATCACACACCAAAACATATGACTAGAGTTTCGATCTTTGCCTGATTTGAATTGACGACAGTTTACGTTTTTATAGGACTAATATTATTGATGTTTATTGATATGCCATATGCCTCATAATTTGTTCAGTACTAACATTCAGATGATGCGTAAATGTTGCTATTAAACCTGTTTATCTTATGTAATTCATATAAGGAAATCTCTGTTTGTGATCTTTCACTTTTTCCGAGCAATTAAGGTTTGTAATTGGAAGATAGGACTGAAAATATATAAAAACAAAACGCCAGGCTTGCTGAGAGGTCGTTCAACAAAAAGAACTCTAAAGACCAATGGCTATATTAAAGTGGTTGCTGAATCCGGGCCACTGACCTCACTAAACTATACGAATCTGCAAGCGGTCATAAAATAAAACTAATGCAGGGAAAATATTAATTTTCTCACACAAGTAAATGGTGTGTGCATAAATGGATAGCTTCAACTAACGAAGCAATGAGTAATTCTAAATATTATACGTGTAAAAAATATGATGCGCTTTATGATACAAACATTATGATAGACAATAGTTTGTAAAAATAAAGAATAGATTGAAGAGAACATAGCTATCCAGTTTCCAGATATTTTCAATTCTGGATTTTTGCTAACAACGATTGAGTTGATTCGGCGTTGTAGCAAATTAATGTCTCTATGCTGCACGGATTCTCAGAAATTCTGGGCCAATGGACTTCATGAACGGACACCAATGGGAGTGAAGCACCCTCTACCATACCGCTAATATCCAGTTAAAACCTGAACCTAAGCCCAGGCTTCGTCTGCTCCGACTATCGGCAGTGATTTGGTCAGAGAATCCTCTGTCAATACGAAAAAAAAAACATGAATAAAAACGTAGCAACTGTACCTGGATACTAAGCTCTACACAAAAAGATAATGCAAAGATCCTGTGGGATTTTAGGATTCAGTGCGACCATGAGATAGAGAATAGGAAGCCGGACATCGGCTCAATTGAGAAGGTAGTACCAATAATTGTCGGAGCCTTGGGAACAGTGAGCAAATATCTTGAGAAGTACGTGGAACTAACAGGGGCTTTAATAAAGGTGGAACACTTGCAGAAAACAGCACTGCTTGGAACCTCTCTAATATTCCGAATGGTACTCCAAAAATAAAAGGTGTTACCTTAGTTCACCGGTAGTGAACAGCTGACTGTAGTACATCTCCAGCGTGAGAAGCTGTGCAAAAGCAATAATAATAATAATAATAATTTCTAAAATAGGCATACGACCTCAGTTTAGCTTCGAATATCTCAAATATTCTCGCATTGTCTTAGCTAAAGGAGAAGATGATTATAGTTGGATTGTTTTTTAGCACAAGTTTACGGAGTGTAAGCCAAGGGATAAACAACAATACTCATTTATTGACCGAGGAACAAAGATACATGACAAAGAAAAAGAAAAAACAAAACTCAGCGATGATATTTGTGTAGAGTTATTTAGTAATATTTTTTGCTCCTTTACTACTTTCAACCATTGAATTCAGGCCGCAGTGTCAATTTCAATTGTTTAATTGAAGCCGTAATGTTGTCGATCACGATAATTATTTCCTACGAGGATTTATTTACCGATCAATATTTAGTCACTGTTAGAGGTATGTGGTTTCAAAAATACCGGTTTTCGACAATGGCAGAATATTCTGTAAAACAAAAAACAAAAAAAAGAAAACAGAGCACAAAGACATAGATGCACACACACTCACATATACATACTACATGTCTGTGTGTGCGTGTGTGTATGTGTGTGCGTGTATAATCTTTTACGCGTTTTGGAAATATTCTTAGACTATTTTCGTGCCACTGTCCCATTCCATTACTTTGCTTTGCTTCTCTTTTAAGTTCCTCTCTCACTCTGTTATTCTCTTCTTCAGTCCCTGCTACCCGCCTACGTTTCTCTAATTCCTATGACCCTTCCTCTCTCCTCCCACTATCAGGTGACCCGTGGAGTCCTAAGGTTGTGTCATCCCTTTATCTGCGTTGCCTTTGACCGGACCGGTCGCGATTCTCTGTCCTCTTGACTCTACCTGAGCCGTGTCTATAGTCCTTTACGTCACTTTCTCCTTTGCGTTTCTTAATTTTGTCTGTCTTCCGAATATTACCGTTCAGCGTTTAACCATATATTTCCCGCCATCTTATTTTCTGTTTATACCTCGATCTTTCTGAATCCACACTGAAAAATTGAGGTCTAATGTGCCGCTACTAACAGGACAAGTGGAGTTTTACATGAGGATTATATTTGCTAGTGAAGAAGCGTTGTTTTGTGGTTAAGGTATTCGGCTCGCGATCGTAAGCGCGTGAGTTCGGTTCCCGGTGGTGCGTACTGCTCGTGAGCAAGATACATTCTTTCACTTTACTCCAGACCACTCAGCTGACAAAAATGAGTAATACGAGTATGTCAAAGGGCCAGCCTTGTCACATGATGTTTAACACCCAATGCCCCCTAAGAAATACGCTTAGGGCACACGTCTCCGAGGAGTGCTCAACCACTTGCACGTTAATTTCACGAGCAGGTTGTTCTGCGGATCTGATCAACTGGAACCCTCGTCGTTAATTTGCTAGACTGAGTGTGTTTATGGTATCATGTTACATAACCAAAAACACTTTATCTTCTGCCATTTAACAATTGTCAAAATAGATACGTATTTCGCAATCTTCCCAATATTATTTTTCTCAATCCTCTTATTACTTCAATATTCGGTATGCAAAATGTGAAACAACGTTCTATAACGATTCATTTCAAAAGCAATGTCTTTTTTTTTCCCAATGTCTATTATTTGTATGTACCAATAGAATAGAGTTAAAATTACTTTTCCTCGTAAATTTTTTTTTGTTACTGCAATCATTGTGCTTTTTTCTAAATATAATCTAATTGTGTAAAATCTCATATAGCTGCTACATTCTGACATTCTATTTCTTTCTTTAAGCAAACATCATCCGTTAATGTACTTCATAAATATGAAACTTCCCTTCTACATACGATGCATTCACTATATTGTTTTTTTGTTTTTATCATTTAGTTTTATTTCAGCACTTATTTCCATTCCAAATCTTTTTGGAGAAATAACCAAACACAATATTTACTCGACCAATGTAAAAGATTATTGACAAGGTAGGCAGAAAATAGACACCGCGTTTGTAAATCGAAATTTTGAGTGAGTGTCCGAGTGACTTCATGCCTGTCACGGTTTCGTTTCTGCATGGAGTCACACACAAACTTGTTCGTATCTCTGAGTCACACAAACTTGTTCGCATCTCTGAGTCACACACAAACTTGTTCGCATCTCTGAGTCACACACAAACTTGTTCGCATCTCTGAGTCACACACAAACTTGTTCGCATCTCTGAGTCACACACAAACTTGTTCGCATCTCTGAGTCACACACAAACTTGGTCGCATCTCTGATCATTAATTCCAATCTCAACAGACTGTCTACTATTTTCTACAGCCACTTCCTTGTTCTATTCTCGTGGAACACAGTTAGTGAAGACATCTCTTTTAAGGAGTCACTCTCAATTTAAACACTCCTTCATTCACCTCAAATTGTCACTTCATATACTTCGCCGTAAGCACTGTGTCCCTGTCTAGAATATCGGTCACTTGGAATTCCCTCTCTACACATAATTGTTTGGCTTGCATCTTCAACTTGCAATGGTCCAAAGGAAAGGTTGAAGAACTTCAGGCTCGATGGTCTCAGTGAACCTGTCAATTATTATTATCGTTGTTGATATTATTATTATTATTGAGTGAGAGAGCAGTGTATGCCATTATAGTGACACTGGGGTAAAATATACGAAGCCCAGTATACCCATCATAACAACGCATCTGATAAGGGTACACCAGGAAGAGGTATCGCAACCCCATATATGCGAGACACGGGGATCTCATATCAACGTAAACAGCCCATGACCTTGGAGGTGGGGACCCAGTTAGCATTTTCTTCAGATTGAGTAGCCCATCCTGCTCAAAAGGTCTCTGCATGAGATTTGCTCAAGGATGAGGAACAAAGCACCCATGTTTCCAGAGGGGATTTATTCAACCCTTTTTTTTCCTATTTGCTATTTCATGTCAAGACATGCTCTTGCACTTCTTTTTCCAATTTTTCCATTGCCTTTTGGACCACACTTCTAAGGGGCTCAGATCTTTACGCTGTAAAGGTAGAATCTCGCTTTCAGTTCTCCGTTTCCACCATGGTTCTGTCTACTTCCCTCTCTTTCTTTCCAACCAGTTCACCTCCTAAAATTGAAGAGGATCTGTTCAAGAGCCTTGATTCCGTTAGATCTTTTGGGAGAATGTGTTTCTGAATCTCATCATCCTTTTAGGTCCCCCGTTTCACGTTGTTATGGTCGAAGCTTCTTTGATTCAATGGCTTCGTTCCTGTTCTTGTAATTATTATATCATCGAGTCTTATCGTGAGGTTTCCTTCTTTCTCAGTCAGATCCTCTCTTATTTCAGTGTTTTCTACATTATATTTACTGATCGACCTCTCCTTCGCTAAAACTTCACCTTGGCTACGCATTTTCTGATCTTCCCCTACGTTATTCTCCTCCAGATTATCACCACAACAGTGGCTTTTCGTGATTGCCTCTACCTGGACCTCATTAGGAAAGCCTCTTTTCCGAATTATTCTTATCTGATTCATGAATTTATTTTCAGTAAACTGGAACATACCCAGCTGGTTATCATCATCATCATCACCACCACATATTTGTATATATATATGTGTGTGTGTGTGTGTGTGTGTGTGTGTGTGTGTGTGTGTGTGTGTGTGTGTGTGTATGTGTGTGTGTAATAATATAGTATACTATGTATAATAAAAGTTGATTACAAGTACTTGTATTGGTTCCTATTTAATAAAATTTAATGCTTCTATTAGTTTCTGGTAATTTAATATTATAGCTTGTATTGTAATGGTGATATATTGGTTTGGTGCCTAATTATTGCGGCTTTTTTCCAACAAATTTTATTCAACAAAAACAATAACATATAACAAAAACATCTTTAAATGATTATTCCGGAGCATATTCACCATCCACTTCAATTACTCCTTCCTATTTGCTTAGCAGATGGTCAGACCGTCATTTAAAGAGGGTCTTCTTAAATATTGTTATTGTTGTTATTCTTTTTGAATAAAATTTATCGGAAAAAAGTCTCAATAATTATGCACCAACCCAATATTAATGAGCATGTAGAGTTTTATTATTAACTTTTGAATGATAAAATAATGTATTTCACTCATAATTATTATATTTTTAGTTAAATTAAATTCAATCGTGTTTGTTTTGTTTTGGAGAGATTAATATAAAGCTTTGACTTTTTTTTATTATAGTAGTAACTATGGAAGACTAATGGGATTATTATTTGTATGGACTTAAAAATTGGTCGCTATTTAGTATATAATTTAGTTATTGCAAGGTTTACTTTTAATACCGATACGATGTGCATTGGTTTATGCGTTTGAAAGTTGTGGTTTCTTTGGTATGTTTGTTCGCAAACAACACTTATTTTAGTGCTGTTTACACCGCCGGATTGAATGGTACTGCCCATGTGTCGAAACCATAATGATATCCGTGGGACAGTGGATGATGGATGTATGTTTGATTGTTGGTATGGCTGGTTTGTATATGTGGAACCGTATTATAACACATCCTTTTGACATATATATATATATATATGCACAGCAGGTTTTTTTCAGTTTCTGTCTAGTAATTACACTCACAAATCCTTCGTCGACCTGAAGCCATATTAAAAGACTATTTCTCAAGGTGCCACGCTATGTGGTTGAACCCGGGACCTTGCGATTTGGAGACAAAGTTCTTAACTCACAGCCAAGCATTGAATAATATATAAAAAACTGGCCGATAATAAAATGTAACAATGACATATATACATGTAACTCTACTGAAAGTGACAAACCTGAAAATCACGAAGATAAATTGAATAATGTACGAAGTGGCAAAAATAATGGAAATATCATTTGGATTCTTTATCATATTTCCTTATATATAAACATTTTAACCTAAATAATCAAAATGGAAAACGAAAATACAAATGATAATGCAATGTAAAAGAAAATATGTTTCATCATAGAATCACGAATAAATGGATGTGAACTAAAACAAAACAAGAAACAAAATCCAGATTCTTCGGAAATGTTCATAACACATTCTTCCTCCCAATGAAGTTGCACGCGAAGTCAAGAACATGACTGGCATAATAAATACTAGTCGTGAATCAAAGAATCTATCTTTCTAGAAAGCGATTAACATTCCATGAACCGTCGAAACATTTTGAATTATAACAAAATCGATGTTACGAAGAAATATGTTAAAACAATGAGAGAAAAAAATATGCAACGAAAATGGTTGATAATTTTGGAGAGAAATAGGGTCGTCTGCCGTATCCTGTTGAATGGAATGTTAAACACTATCAAACATCCTCAGATGCACACGGAAACACACACACACACGCACGCACACACACACACTTGATGCTAATTTTGGGACAGATTCAGGATAGATTTTGTAGAGAGAACAAGGCAGGACATTGATGAGGTGACGAATATCGACGAGCAGTTTGACAAGCAAAGAACCGATTGATTGTATAGCCAGCACATTAAACAAACGATTGATTAGGTAGATGGCAAGACATTTAAACAACTGAATAACAATAAAGAAGCGATATTGAGTCAGTGCGTGTGTTTTGTTAAGTTTATTATCATTCATTTTATCTCAGGTTTTGCAGTAACTATTTGTGTCTTGTATGCGTACCGGGCTTTCTCCCTGCAGCTTATGGCACCATGCTATCCATTCTTTTCAGCTATCTAATACTTTCCCGATTATTATGGTCGTAGCAAAGAGGCAAATTCTTTTTGTAATAGTTCTGCTGGGTACTCTATTCCGATTTCCTTTATGTTCCTTGTGATACCTTCTGATATTATTACTACTACTACTATTATTATTTTTATTATTATCTGTTTGACTTTTGCTCTGCATTTGTACAAGTTGACTGCAAGTCTCACCCAGGGACCTCAAGAGACAAGTCAAAATGTCATGCTGGTGCTATGCGTAGGGTGTCATTCACTTGGTCTGCGCTATGGTTGGAGTTCAAATTGCACCGAGGTCGTCTTTGACTTTTATCCTTTCGTGATCGATATATTAAGTACCAGTTGTGTACTGGGGTTGATGTAATTGACTATCCCGCTTCCCCAATTTTCAGGTCTTGTGCCTATAGAAGAAAGGATTATTATTATCATTATCATCGTTATTATTATTGACAAAAGAAATTCCCAAGACATAATATTAGTAAAGCAGTTATTTTGATTAATAACGAAACTTAGTGAAACTGCTATTTCTACAGAATACGAAATGTAGGAATCACCAGGGAAATTATTAATCTTCATTCTTTTGGATAAATTATATTATCGCTATCCTGAACAAAATCGTAAGGATAAATTTAATGGTCCAATGATATACAGAAACAGTATCGCTATGTTTATTGGAAAATATTATTTTCCCTCTCAGAATAGCTGAATAAATACTAAATTCCCAAAACCATATTCCGTCAGTATCGTACGAGAACCTAACCACAATAAGAGACGATAGAATATTATGGTTATAAAGATCACTTATGACGACTTTCAATATTTCACTATCATAACTGAAGTCTGTAGGGGTACAAAGCAGGAAAAAATTATGTTATCATTAAAAGTGATATACTGCATCATACAGGTACATCAATATATCATGAATATATTGATGAGGATTTCAGAGGGAATGTTAGAAATGGACGAATTCTAAAGAAAAATCTATTCCCTTTTAACAGGGGGGAAATATTATAGATAAATTCCTTCTCATATACACAGTACGCCAATATATTTAGCAAAGTGCTCAACCAACAATCGCTTCGGATATATTTCCAAAGAAACAAAAAGAAATAGTTTTATATTAGTTCTGTTGATTTCCAGTCCAATTCTACAGAGACAATTTTCTGCAGTTTCTACTGTCTAAATCGTTCCAGGTTCAGCTCAGAAACTGACATGAAAATGGTTTGAAAACAGAAATTTTGACATATTTGAGAATCGGAAATTTTAATTAAATTTATTATGACGATTTTAATTAAAATATAATAAAATAAATCAGTGATAATGGAATTCAACGAGAGATTTCTTTAGAACTACTTAGAAACAACTGAAATAGGCAGAGTTCACCTCTTTAAAATACGGAAATCATTACGAGAAACATTATAGACAAAAACGTAGTCGTGGTTGTGCAGTAAAAAGCTTGCTTCCCAAACACATGGTCCCCGGTTTCAGTTGTACTTCAGAGAGACATAAGCAAGTGTCTTCTGTGATAGCTCAGGGCCAATCAAGATATTACAAACCGAAATAAACCTCTCGTGTGCGTGTGTAGAGTGTGTCCTCAAAACGTCTTCACAGTGTCTTCACTTTTTGACTCCCCATAACTCACCAAATCTTTTCATTTATTTTCAGAAGAATTTGACTCTAATAATGGCAGAAGGACGACTAAGCTTTGAAGAACGAAAATTTATCATAAAATTCTATTGGAAGCGCCAATATATCATGGAAGTGCCAAGTTAATTTAGAAGATATTTTCACAAAGTTCCAGCAACGCGAAACACCACTGCTCGCAAACGAGATAAGTTTGAATCAGATTGAAGTAAGTATAACATACATAAAGAGCGTTCCGATAAACTACGGTCATCTACCTGCCCCTCAAATGAAGAATATTTGCAAGAAACCTTCCGGCAACCCGTACAGAAATCTGTACGACAAATGGTTCGTAAGATGGGCATCGCAAAATCCCAAAATTGTTTAAAAGCAGCAAAAATATGACAAAAGCTGTTACTCAGAGTTTCACGTTCCGTTTCGTTGGACAGTTTTGTTTAGAATTCTAAACAAAACTGTCTGACGAACGGGAACATGAAACTCTGAGTAACAACTTTTGTCATATTTTTGTCGGTTTTTAATTAAGTATGTGTGTGTGTGTATAGATATTTGTGTGTGTGCGCGTATACCTGTATGTATATCTTTGTGGTGTGTTTGTACTCGCACTATTGCTTGACAACAGGTGTCAATTTGTTTATATCCCCGTAACTTAGTGCTTCGGCATAAAAAGAGACCAATAAAATAAATAACAGGATAAAGAAAAAATAAATACTGGGGGCGATTCATTCAACTAAACTAATTCTTGAATGTTCCCCAACATGGCCACAGTCCAATCAGTGAGACAAATAAAGAAGAGGAAGAAGAAAAAAACATTCATTGCTGACAAACGGATAATAATCAGTAGGAAAACATGTCAACAAACAAACAAAAACAATGAACTAAAACTAGTCGTTAGTCATGCATATCAGGAGCATCACTGTTCCATAAAAATAATGGTAAAAACACAATAACTTGACGAAATAATACACATACCAATTTCTTGATTTTTGCCCCCAAACCATTTTTTCATATGCATAATAAAATTCTTGGTAGATATTGACGGAAAATAGCGTCTTTATTGCAGCTTTTCAACGCTGGGGTACAGGTAGCAACATACATATATATTTATATACTATATATCAATATCTATCTATCTATCTATCTATCTTTCTCTCATATATATATATATATATATATATATATATATATATATACGCGCACACATGCGTGCATACAAGTGTATATAGATGCAAAGACAGACGGAAACAGAGAGGCAGACAGAGAGAGAGAAAGAAAAGCTGACAGAGAGAGAGAAATAAGCAGACACAGAGGGAGAGAAGGGGGACAGAGAGAAAGAGAGAGCAGGGACACAAAGAGAGAGAGAGAGTGAGTGAGTGAGTGAGAGTGAATTTGGCTTGGAGCAGCTAAAGAAATCAGGTAATTCACAACTCCATTAATGATATCTGCATAGCTTTAGGCGAAGTATTAACTACAGCGAGAGATTATTATTGCATGCAGCATCAGGGGGCTTAGCAGTGAAATACTCAAGCAAGCCATTCCTAGCTCATTTTGCATATATGAATACGCGTATTTGTGTGTGTGTGTATACATATTGTACGTACGTATGTATATACATGTTTGTATGTATGTAATGGAAGATTGAGAGAAATTTTGTGGCTTTAAGTAATAACCAGTGAATAAGGATTCTGTTTGAACCAAATTTTCTCAAACTGGGGTAAATGTACTCCCAGGATTCAAATTTTCATATGATACCTTACGAGTAGATTTATTTATTCATTTATTATTATTATTATTGTGGAGATATGTCAAAATCGTTAGCAAGCCGGGTGAAATGCTTAGCGGCATTTCGTCCGTCTCTACATTCTGAGTTCAAATTCCGCCGTGGTCGACTTTGCCTTTCATCCTTCGGGGTCGATGAAATAAGTACCAGCTACATACTGGGGTCGATGTAATCGACTACTCCTTTTTCCCCAAACATTTTCTAGGCTTTGTGCCTAGAGTAGAAGTAGTAGTGATAATTATTATTGCTGGCTTTGAATTATATCTTTTTTAAGATCTGAAGTAAAGAAAAATGTTAAAAGCGTGTTTGAAAAATATTTCGTTTTACTATTTTGAGTTGAACGATGTGAATTGCATATTTCTCAATTACTGCGTTGTTAATGGACTTGCCTAATTAATAAGAAAATCATTTGGTTTTAGCATCCATATAAAATAACATGTTTGTACATTCACCTGTTATACTTTAGTTAGATAGAGAGTTGGAGATGGCGTGAATGTAATGTGGAGTAGATTGTGAGAGAGAGAGAGAGAGAAAGAGAGATAGAGAGTGCAGGAGGGTGAGTAGAGAAGAAAGAAATGAGGAAGATGTAGAGAAATATATATATAATACGTCCAACTGTGTCACATGGTCAGATGAAGAGAGAGACTAAAAGCGAGAGAAAAAAAACTCGAGGGAAAAGATGGAAAGAGGAAAGGAGGAGAGAGAAGCGTTAACAACTTGCTGTAGGGTGAGGAGGGAGAGGTAAAAGGGAAAGAGTGATGTTTAGGATACAATATTTAGCAGAGGGTTATGCTCTGGCGGTGAAGATAAAGAAAGGCGTATAGAGAGAGATGAACAGGGAAGGCAGTCACATTAAGAGAGAGAGAGAGAGAGAGAGAGAGAGAGAGAGAGAGAGAGAGAGAGAGAGAGAGAGAGAGAGAGAAAGAGAAAGAGAAAGAGAGAAAAGGAATGAAGGAAACATAGAAAGAGAAATAAAGATAGAGAGGCAGATAGCATTTAAATTGAAGTTGTACTGTCATCAACTGCGAGAAAAAGTATATATAAACAAACTGATGAACTAAAATGAAATGAAATTAGCTTTGTTACTGAAAGCTTTAGTGATGATGATGATGGTGGTTGTGTGATAATGGTGAAAAGAATTTTCTTTTATTTACCTAAATCCATAATATTATTCTTCTACATGTTCGGTCAAACTTTACGCTTTAGTTTGTTAGAGTGGAGGAAGATGCGGAGAGCCAGCCAATGCATTATGCTGTCACTCATGGGATTAGTGGAAGCGAGAGATGGAGAGAAATAGAGAAACATATAGTGCTTAGCAGAGGGAAATCTTAAAATCATATGATTCATATCAAAGACACAGAAATGAAGGACTTTAGATCATAGGTGTTAACCCCATATACAATTTTAGCAAGTTTAAAATGAATTCTTTTGGGTCGTAAACTATTCATCATGTCCTTGTTACCCCTCTTCCTTTGATGCCCTGAACAGGTGCTTATTTGGATCCATATTGAGTCCGGCGTCGGATGACTCTATAGCACTGAAGTACATGTTCAGATTGAGAGAGAAAGAGTGAGAAAGGTGCTGCAGAGATCGAGCGACGGATAAAGATTAATTTATTGATTGTATCATCTACAAGCAAATCAGGGAATTGTTTGTGTTTCCGAAAGTAGATACTCTCAACTTGAAGGTTCGCAGATAGGGCAACGTACAGTCAGTTATAGAATCGTGATGCGCAATGCCGGATAACAACTTGATAGTAATGAAGGAAAAAGTGTGTGTGTGTGTGTGTGTGTGTGTGTGTGTGTGTGTGTGTGTGTGAGAGAGAAAGAGAGAAAGAGAATTGTGCGCCCGATTATATGCTGTGGCTATTGAAAGTATATTTCATATCTGCTAAAAATTTGAAATGAGCCTAGAGAAAGATCCGAAATACAAACGGAACACATTTAAGAAATGAGAATGTAAATCATTACGAGAAAGAAAAATGAATAAAAGCACAACAAACACGCTAGTTTTCCTTTCCCTCTTTTTGCTGCTTCTTTCTTAACCATCAGATGTTCCGTCTTTCTCCACATCATTTACCGGGAGATTAGAGATGCCCATATATGGTAATACTTTCTAAACGCCGAGTGTCATGATTTCGTGCTGCGAGAACAAACCACTTCATTCTCAACCATTTCAACAATTGTCTGAAGAAATTTCTGTTACTAAAATGTTCTGATCAGTTTCTTTCATAGCACACTCGTCAGTTTATTGTTCTCTCGCTTGAAATGTAAAATGTCTTTCTTTAACATTTCGTTTGAAAAATCATGATTATTTTAAACACGTTCACCATCCAAAGTCAATTATTTGTGCCCATAGAATTTAGTTTAAAATACTCTTGCTCTTGGAAAAAGAGAACAACAAATAAGGGTTAAAAATGAACCAAAAATACTATTTTTCCTGCAGTAATTATTTCTAAATTTGGATAAAGGGATACTTTTTCCCCATAACTTCTCCAACGCTTTCAATCCAGAATTTTATTTTATTCTTTGATCTCACAACAGTTGTTGTGCTTCTCAAATATTAAAACTAATCAACTTGTTTGAGCGTCTTCTCTCCTATTTCAAATCAAATGACTACATTTTTTTGTATTCTCATTTTTTTTTTTTCGGCACATATTTACACGATTTATTTCATAAAAGAAATAACTAGCACAACATGAACATTGGTTGCAAATTTAGGCACGAGAGGGTCAGCTGATGACATCGAATCATTTCCTTGACTAGTACTTCAATTTATCGACCTTGAAAGAATGAGACAAAACGGACCTCTGTCCTATTCGAATTCAGAAGATAAGTCAGGACAAATACCGTTAAGAAATTTTCTCCGAAGCTCTAACACAGCCTACAAACACAACCACCTTTTTAGGTTGAAAGTTTGGCCCAACGTCAGGGAATAAGTCGATTATATCGACTCCAGTATTCAAATTTTGGCACAAGGCCAGTAATTTCAGCAGAGAGAAGGTAAATCGATCTTTGCAGAATTCGAACTCAGAACAAAATGACAAACGAAAGGCTGCTAAGTATTTTGTCTTGTGTACTAAACATTCTGCCAGCTTGCCCACACGAGATTGAAACAAAGCCGACCTCATGCATTTCTCTTGAGGAATTCTGGAAGAAGCTTCGTGATACTACTACTGAGACGCTTCCAAAAAAAGAAAAGCCGTTGGAAAACAGTTTATAGCAGAGACTCCATCTAAGAATATCTGAAGAAGGAATTGTATTCCGAAATATCATCGGACTATAGATAAATAAATTACAACAGGTATATAGTCCATTTTTTATATTATAGTGCATTGTTGTACCGTCCAAAATTTTATTCTTTACAAACAATACACAATGCTTCAAGCGAACTACAATACTCTCCTACAAAAACTAAGTTTCGATAGAAGGATCGAACGCTGTAATATGTAAATATGACAATAAAATAAAGGTGACAATAATTAAACAAATGCTGGGGTCGCATCGCTATGGACCAATAAAAGATGTTCCCAATATAAAGGCTTTAAAATTAAATATGGACAACAATGCATGGCAAATTTATTGAATAAAAAAAGCTTTGTTAATACGAGAATAACTGAAATAATCTATGTATCAACTGCAGTAGTTGTGTCGGAATGTTAGTTATATCTCGCGAGTACTTGTATAGGAAAGAGTTAAAGGAAAACAAATAAAAGGCGAGAAAACACAAAATAATAACAAAAAAAACAAAGAAAATCGAAATCAGAAAGATTGTAATAAAATAATAATAAAAAAATGTATTGCGATACTTAACACGATCAATAACGACAATGCCAAAGCGAAAACAAAAGGGGAAAGCTAACAGAAATAATACGCAACGCAATATAAATAAACAATAACGGTATGCTTGAAATCAAAGAACTTCAAAAACAATGGATTCTCATAAAACTGTAAACACTCCTTCGTTATGAGAAATATGTACCAGTTTTCGAAACAAGATTAAAGCGTTCGAATTCAGCCGCAAAAACGATTTTACCGAGAACTATGTGGGAACAAAGCAGAATGAAAGACAATTTTATTGCTGGAAATTAAATTCTTTCGTTGGTGGTAGTAAGGATATCTGATGGATTACCACAGGGTAGAAGATTTTTATTACATGAAATCAAAAAGTAGATCAGTTGCTCTAATTAATAAGTTTTTTTTACTCTAGGTACAAGGCCTGAAATTTGGTGTAGTGGGATAGTCGACTACACCTACTCTGATATTGATTGGTACTCATCTTATCGACCCCGAAAGATAAGTCCATCTCGTCGGAATTTGAACTCAGAACATGAAGACAGACGAAATACCGTTAAGTATTTACTCTGGCGTGTTAACGATTCCGGCAGATCGCCGCCTTTGTTACTCTAATTAGTAAAAGACCTTAGATTAGCATAGATTTTTCCACCATCTTCAAGTTTTTATCTTTTGGCGAATGTACATAGAAGATACCAACAAAATAGTGGTGCATTTGTTTGTTTGGAAGTTTTGGTACAGGACCAGCGAAGATTTTAAATAAAAGGAGAAATTAACATGTAGTAGAGACTGCATTGCTACGATCTCGTTATGATTAATCCATATGGGAGTTGTCTTTCTTGAATTTTCATTTGATTTTAAGCAGCCCCCAGGGGAAATTTCTTCAAAAAATTACTTGAATCATCAGAGTCGCTCGAAATGTTTTAGCTTTTTTAAAGACCACTGTATCTATATTTGGTATGTAGGACACGACTCTGATGTGTTTCCCTAAGCAGTAATTATGTAAATAAAGATACACGCAAGTTAAATACAAACATAAAAATCTATACTGGACAAGACGAGAAGTAAATCTCAATGATAGATTTAACATATGCCACACAAACCGAATAAATACTATCATGGCCACCCTCTGCTCATCAGCCGACGATAAGATTTCCGTCATCTTACCTCCCACTCAGGCTTTCTTATTCTTGAACAGAAAATTCATAATAACCGTACGAAACGTTTACTAAAAGTGGTGGAGGTGTCGATGCCCGTTCTTTGTAATGTTTGCTATATCCTTTGCATTCTGGTGAGTCAGCTGACAAATCCGCTTCGTATTACGCGTTTTAACTACAAGCAGAAGAAATTGGTGTTTTGCAGACTTCTTAATTCCTTTTTCACACTTTCGATATTTCAATATTCTGAATATGAAACGTGAAACAACTTTCTATGATATTTTGTTTAAAATCCATTTTTTTTTTCTCACGTTCAGCATTGAACGTCCAATATTCGCACCCGAAGAATGAAGTTGAAATTAATATTGCTCTTAAAAGAAACGTATTTTTTCTTGTTTTTGTGCAATCATTTTTTTAGTATTCCAATCATGATCTAATGGTGCTAAACCTTCTGTAGCTGCAGGAATCAGACTTTTTTTAAATTTCATTTCTTCATCTCACACCATCCGTTATTGTACTTCGCACGTAATAAAATCGATTTGATTTGAGCGTCTTCCTGGAAATCGAAACTTGTCTGAGTATCTTCGTTGCCTTTTACATTTTATTGACTATTTGCTCTTCATTTCCCATTTCATTCTGTTTTTTTCTCTCTTTCACTCTCTCTCTCTCTCTCTTCTTGCATAAATGACAAAACACATCCGTATGTAACATGTGCTGCATATTGCCAAGTAATATTTGTAAAGAAAAGAGTCGCAGCGTTGATTTGTTTGAAGGAATACAAAGACGCTCTATCGTCTGGCGAACGGACATGTTGCAACCGGTCTCCACGTTTTCTCTCGATGCTACACTTGCTTCTGAAATCACGCCCGCTGCAATGAGATGACTGTACACAGCATTTTGGAAACTGGCAAAATGGCACGACGGACAGGACATAGAACTTGTCCTAATGAATTTTCTATCTGGAAGAGGAGTCGAGGATTAATCCACTCGCGTACGCACAGAAAAGAATGCATGTAGATAGAGAGTGAGATACATAAAGGAAGAGAGCGATAGAGACATTAGAACACCTGATGTTAAATAAACTATTTTCGAATAAGTGACGCTAATTGGACGGTGCCAATAGTGTTATGTCTTCTCGACTCATATTCCATCTCTGCAAAGACAAACCCGATTCGTATTTGTCACCAACCAGTAAACTCAGTTCATTCTGCCCAAAAGGAATTTATCTAAAATTTCTTTCGTATATATGTTATTTTCCTTGCAGCCGTAACCTTGCAACTGTCCAGGTGGAACGTTCACCGCATCGTTCTCACCAGTCAAAGAGTAAGGGAGAAAAACTTGGATATTTTCCCTTCCTCTACAGCACAGGAAGAAGGGGAAAAAGAACATGAAAATCTAATGAAAAATAAATATTGCAGATATGTTTGAGTAGAAAGATCAAAAGCTGCAAAATCAAAACATGACAATAATTTAAAGGTGGAAATGATAAAATTATTGATAGCTCCGTATAGTTATGGAGCAATGAAAGACCTTCCCAATTGTGAAACGTAACGATATGATAAGAACAACTATAAATCATAAACCTACTGGAATAGAAAGACACCTGAATATTATGGGGAGAAATGAAATAATCGATGTAGCAGCGGTAGAATTGTCAAAGGACTGTGTCTGTTTGAAAGAGTGTGTGGGGTGGGGGTGTTCCCTTCACTATTTCTTGTACGGGAACATGTTAACGGAAGAATAAATAGTGGAAAACAAACATAGGAAGAATAAAATAAAATAAAATAAAATAAAATAAGATAAAATATATCACAATCCTTAATGCAATCAGTAAGGAAAAAAAATAAATGAAAAGAGAAAATTCAAGAGAAAGACAATGTAAATAAATATTAAAAAATAGCATTTAAGAGAGATAACGGAATCAAAGAAGGACCGAAAGAAAATATATTCATAAAATCGCACAGAATCCATCGCTATGAGAAACGATTACGATGGCTTGAACAAAAGGAACGGTTTTGAATTCATTTCAAAAATGATATTAACAAGAACAATGTAAAAACGAAACAAAAAAAAACTGAGGAAGTTTTAACATGAAGGAAAGTAAATTATTTTCGAGAGAAATATCGATATCTGATGGATCACCATGAGTTAGGATGTTAAACATTAACGCGTGAGTAGATCAATTATTCAAATTAAAACGAACGAAGAATAAGCTCGATTTCGACTGATTACGAACAAATTGAAAGCACCAGGGAAATACTAGATTTACAAACTTTTGCCAAATTTATATTACAGAAACCCACAAATTGCTTATGAATATAACAAAGCTTACATAACTGATGCAGTACCAAATTAGAATAGTCATCTATTTATTATACGTGCGTGTTTATAAGCACGAGGCTTAGTGGTTAGGTTATACGGCTCACGATCTTAGTAAAGTTGGTTTGATTCCTAGCAGCAAGCTGTGTCCTTCGGAATTACATTTTATTCCGTTTCTCGAGTTCACTCAGCTGGTAAAACATGAATTGTACCTGTAATTAAAAGAGTCGGCCTTGTCACATTCTGTGTCACACTAAACTTCCCTGACAGCTACGTTACGGTTTACGGGTGGCTGCGGAGTTCTCAGCGACGAGCATATAAATTTCACACGTAGGTCGTTCCACCAATCGGATCGACTCTCAGTATGTGTATGTACATGTATGTGTATGTACATGTATGTGTGTGTATATACATATATATGTATGTGTGTGTATATATATATATATATATATATATATATATATATACACACACACAGATATATATGCATACATCTACACACACACATGTATATATATATATATATATATATATATAATGAGAGAGAGAGAATGTACTTTTGCGCAACCTTTCATTATATACGTACGCAATAACACGACGAACTCTATTCGTATTAATTCGTAAACATTAACTAAAAACCTTTTGAAAGATACAAATTGAAAACAACTATGAAAAATGACAAATAAACGAATAAACCTTGTCTTTATTGTGACATGGTATGATAAGACGATAGTATTTCGTGTAGCAATAACAGACAACGTAGGTAATTTGCAATTCCATCAATGATATAAACACTGCTTCGGGCTACTATTTAAAAATAGATATAGTATTGGCTGTATTAAAAGCAGAGCAGTGCAGCGAACCTCTTTCTCAATCTATTTTCACAAATCTAAGCAAATAATAAAAGAATTGTTGCTTGTAGGTGCACCAGAAATGCAAATGAAATACTCTGCTATATTTATGATACTTCTAAATATCTGCGATAAACCTTCGAGGTACATAGAACTCATTTACAATCTAAAGTAAAATTCTATTTCTCCAACGATATCGAACTTGAGAAAAGAAATTTAACAGTGCAAAACACAGGAATATATGTGTATGATGAATACGCGATTAAGAAAACGAAGAGAAAATTTACAGCACAAACAAAGATGGCCCCAAAGATATGGGTCGACAGGTACAGAATGTGAAATATTAGCACGTCTATCAGCAATATAGAATTCAGAGTATTATCTACAGCATCAAACATGGCTCTAGAGCAGTCTGATATATATATATATATATATATACATACAAACAAACACACGCACATGTATATATATAAGTAATAATTATCGTTTCTTATTAGGAAACAAATTAGTTTTTTTACAGGAGTGCAAAGATAAGTTAATTGACACAGGAATAAAAATTATTAGTTACAGAATAAAAGCATTACATTTGGGTCAACGACTCAACATAAAACAGTCCCCTCAATAAACGGTCATAGATAAGAAATACATCAAAGTCCACAAATACATAAGAAAATATATATAAGAAATAAAATACAACATAAAACACACAATGTAAAAATTTATATACATATATTTTTTTTCTACTAATAACATACAAATAAATAAAATTTGAATTAAAAATATAACACAATATATATATTTTTTTTATAATTCCAATTCGAATATAATTAAGCGATTAAAAATTCAAAATAGACAAATTAGGCAAAATAGAATAAGATAAAATGAAGTAAAATAAAATACTATAATAGTCCACCGGCTAAAATACTATATCTGATGACAAAACTTTAAAATTACAAAAAACTTTAAAATAATTTAACATCATTTAAATTATATTAGAAAGTCCTGTACTGACCTCAAGGTCCACGTAATTATAGCAGACTTCCACAGGTAAAATCCGTCTTTGCCCACCAAACATACAAAAGTTCATAAAAACCACTTGTCAAAAACATAGGTCAAAACACACACAAGCACCTATGGCCATTTCAAGGGTTCACCACCGTAGTCCATACACGTCATAGCGCAATCAGGTGATGACCCCCACTTCAAGGTAACAGTTACAAACCTACATCAAGACGTGCAAAAGAAATTATTTTTTTGTATATGACAGGCTTATATAGTCAAGAGGGAAAACCTAGTCCACGTCATGAATAAAAAAATTCAAATTGGCTGTAGTAACTAATGTAATTATCCAGGTTTCAAATCACCTTAACGCAGAGAAATAATCTTATTTATATCTCTGTTTTCTATTTTTATTTTTATTTCTCTATATCTTCCAGAAAGTGGAGGAAAACCTATGATTGCAGAAGGGGATCACTTCAGGGAATTTATTTAAAGTTTTTCGGCCCAAACAACCTAAGTATAGCGAGGGATTCCCTAATACACAATAGACATTTGCTAATATTTGCTCTAAAATAAGGGCCTCTCGATACACTCGACCATTCAAGAGAGTATTTCTTATTTTTTCTTCTTAAGGTCGTGCACATAGGACGCGAGAGTTGTGCAGTCGTATTACTTTTTATTTGAAAATTAACTCAAACGTGCTCTATATCTTGCTTTAAAATCTATCGTACTTCCTATATAGAACTTATTTGAACGATGTTAAATTATTTTAAAGTTTTTTGTCATTTTAAAGTTTTGTCATGAGATATTGTATTTTGTCCCCCCCCCCCACCACCACCACCACCATCGTTCAACAACCGCTGTAGGTGTGTTTACGTCCCCGCAACTTAGCGGTTCTGCAAAATTGACTGACCGATGGAGTAGGTACCAGGCTTCCAAAGTATAAGTCCTGGATTCGATTTCCTCGACCAAGAGGCGGTGTCCTACCATGGTCGCAGTCAAATGACTGAAACAAGTAAAAGAATAAAAAAAGATATATATATATATATATATAAGCAAATATGATTTAAAAGTTTTTCGTGGTGGAAGGGGTGTTATTCTTTTACAGCATTTGGTAACCGTGACAATATAGCTTAAACTTGAACTTCTTGGTTATTGGAGATATGAACATTGATCTTACATGTTAATATTTGCTGGATGTAGTGTTTTATGGAGCTGCGTTTCACTACCGAAGCACTTCATTTCTTGCATTTTAAAATGTTTCTGAAGAGATCCCTCTTTCGCCATCTCCTCAATAATTGCGTTCTTGTTTTTCTGTATATGAAAATGGGGGAAAAATGCTTTCTATAAAATTTCAATTCAGACGTAATCAGATTTTTTTTCTAACTTTCAATATTTCACATCCATTATTCACACCCATAGAAAAGAGATGGAATTAATAACCCTCTTAAAAAAAAAAAATCTATATATATATATAAAGCGAAACGTTCTTGTTAGTGCAATCATTACTATTTTTCGAAACATTTAGCAAACGCTGATGCAACATCTGCGTTACAGCGTTTTCTTCGCTGTTTGATCTCAACAACATTTGTTATTGTACTTCACAACTATTAAAATTTATCAACTGGTATAAAAATTCTTCCCTTCTATTCAAATTGGATTGTCTATTATGTTTCATTTTCCCATTTATTATCACATTGTTGTTGCTGCTTAAACACCTATTTCCATTCCATTTTGTCGTGTACAAATAACAGAACGCCATCAAATAGAAACTAGGACGACTATAGACTATTATCAAAGAATTGCTAAAGCTTAGCTGCATCACCTGCATCAATGCTTAACAGGACGTTGCATACTAACATACATCGACCACTACACGAAACACACGCACCGTTTACTCTCTGTCACTTCCACCCATACTACAGTACTTGTTCTCACTTGCAGCGGCATTCACACGGTCTAGGTTGAACAGGCTCCGACCAAAGATTCACCACGTCTCTCACGAATACTTTTCTACTCTAGGCACAAGCCCCGTAATTTTGGAGGTGGAGGCCAGTCGATCAGATCGACCTCAGTACGCCAATACAACTTAATTTATCGACCCCGAAAGGATGAAAGGCAAAGTCCAACTCGGCGGAATTTGAACTCAGAACGTATAGACAGAATAAATGCCAATTTCTTTATTACCCACAAGGGGCTAAACTCAGATGGGACAATACACACATGCTGGGACAATTAACACATGATCGAATGGAACAATGAAATTAAACAATGATGATGGGACGGCCACCCCAACCCCACCCCGGGGCGGCCGCGTTATTTCAATTATTTCAACAGTTCTTAATAGTTCCTTTCACAGTCTTCGATAGTTCTTTTCAAAATTATCTCAATAATTTATCCAAAATAAAACTACTCACCATTTTATATAATCTTTTATTTCCTCGTAGTTCACCACTGGAGCGTTGGGTTTGAAATTCACCTCGGGCCCCAGTGGGTTCATATCTGTAGGGAAAGCCTCTTTTAATTTTTAATACTTTTCTTTTTCTATTAAAATCCATCTCGCCTCCTTATCGCAACGGTCCGAGAGGTTCCACTTTGACAATGTCTTTTATTTTGGATATCTTCTCTATGTTTTTGTGTGTATCGATATGACATCAAATATATGCTGTTCCTATGTACCTCCTGTGTTTGTATGTCTGTTCGTTTTTGTTTTTGTGATTCTATACTACCATGCGTCTGTTCTTCTATATTTCTTTGTAACTGTATATCTGTGTGTTTATATGTCTGTGGTTCTGCATGTTTGTGTGACTGTAAGTTTGCATGTTGTATTTGTTTGTCTGTGTTTTCAGTTTCTGTGCTTTTAGGTTTCTGCAACTCTGCGTTATCTTCTTCGCTTCCGAGTGTATGTATGTCTGTGTGTGTGTTTATGCATCTGTGTATGTCTGTCTGTGCGATTGTGAGACTATGTTTCTGTAGTATTGTTCTGCTGCTATTATTTTCTTTCCTCAGTGATCCCACTTGATCCTGTGATTTGTATTTTTCACCGGTTCGACTTTCGGCGATGAGCTCCTCCTTTCTCTCTTCCTTGATTTAGCTTCCTCAAAATCAGCTTTCTGCTCCTCTTCCTGTGACTGTTTCCTCTCCTCTATCACGCCTTCTTGCGTTTCCATTTCTTTGTTTTCCATTATTTCTGGGCGCCTTCTTCTAATGTGACCTCTTTTGCCACATTCGTAGCACTTTGGAGGTCTCCCCTCCAACATTATGTCCAGTTTGTCCTCGTTAGGCAGCTCCAGTGTCTCCGGTATGTCACT
>NC_069003.1:3689552-3690178 GCF_001194135.2 Octopus bimaculoides
CAAGAGGCAAGACATACGCGTCTGTAGAAATAACATTTGTATCGGAGGAGGCAGCAAAGAAATACGCCAATAAAACACTAGCCAATGGAAATCGGATGCTCTTTCCCAATAAGTTGGGTAGACGTCCAACGTGGATTAGAGTGGGTAGGATCCCACCGAAAATAGAGTTGGAATGGGTAATGGCAGCAGTTTTTCCTGAAAGAGAAGGAGAAGATGTAAGGATAATTATGATAAGCAGAACCCAACAAATAAATTGCTGGGGGTGTGGATTGAATGTGCTTTTTACAGCAAATCAGAAAGTTTACAGTGACATACCGGAGACACTGGAGCTGCTTAACGAGGACAAACTGGACATAATGTTGGAGAAGAGACCTCCAAAGTGCTACGAATGTGGCAAAAGAGGTCACATTAGAAGAAGGTGCCCAGAAATAATGGAAAACAAAGAAATGGAAACGCAAGAAGGCGTGATAGAGGAGAGGAAACAGTCACGGGAAGAGGAGCAGAAAGCTGATTTTGAGGAAGCTAAATCAAGGAAGAGAGAAAGGAGGAGCTCATCGCCGAAAGTCGAACAGAGGAAAAAATACAAATCACAGGATCAAGTGGGATCACTGAGGAAAGAAAATAAT
>NC_069003.1:3690188-3691820 GCF_001194135.2 Octopus bimaculoides
CTTATTGGGAAAGAGCATCCAATTTCCATTGGCTAGTGTTTTATTGGCGTCTCCGATACAAATGTTATTTCTATGCTGTTCTGCATTGCTATTATACTGAATAACCATTGTTTTCATGCAATAAATTTAACCCGCGGTGATCCATAAGATAACTATAACTCTCTAAAAAAGAAAACTAATATATGTCTCTTCTTACTGCCTAAATTTCTTATTTATATTTACCGAATTCTTTGGTAATATTGTTTCAGATTTGAAATTTTCTATTTGTTTAAGGTACCATAGACAATTCTCTTAAAAATATATTATTTGCGAATTTATGTATTTTATGTTTAGCGTTCCTTGAATTTGCGTGCATCCTTTAAATTTTTCCTTTTTTGTAGAACTTGTCTTATTCGTTTTTTCTTTCCATTATGGTTATCGATTATATTAACAATTGGATTACATTTTCTTGTATTTCGTTTTATTCTTTGTTTAAATGTTTTTGTTTGATTTGTTGAGTTCCTATACGAGAAATTCCCAGTAAAAAGAAAAAAAAACACAGACTACATTCCTTAGACACCCATTTAGTTGTTGCATAGATTATTCGGGTAGCCACGTGATATTGCAGTCTATATCTATGTTAGATAAGTTTATGATGTATTGTTGATCGTATTTAATCGTTAAGTTTAAATATCGGGAAAATATTTTATTGCTCTACAGCAACGTGACTATCAATCATTTAGACATTTCCCGCTTTGATTATAGTTGTGGCTTGAATTTAATGATTAAGATATATTCACTCAAATTTCTGTTTCGTATTTATTTTTGCTTATGTTCCTATATATTATTTATGCGTCTAAGATGAAAGGAATGAGTTCATGGCTTCTTCAGGCCCCTCCTTCACCTAAAATCGGTGAGTTTGATGCTGTTAACGATTCAGTTCCCAATCGTCAGATGTAGGAAAAAGGAAATTTGTTCCGAGGAAGAATTTCCAGAGCTGTCGGCTTGGTTAAAGAGACGTGAGTGTTCTGATTAGTCCGGAATGTGAGGTAAGACCATTTTTAAGATACGAGGAGGAAAGACGAGTGAAAGAAAACTGCCTGGAGACTGCGGTGTTTGATCTGCCGCCTTCGATTAGTAGGTGCCACTGTTGTTGGATGCATGTAAATAGGGACCACATGTGAACTGTATACCTCATCAATGATGAACTCGTCACCCTTAGGGGCATTTGTCCTATTTGCAACATGGAGTTTTGGGTCGCAGGCAGAAACATGACTTTGTCTGCTCGAACGTTAGAGGCGACCAACGTATGTGGTCAGTATTCGCGAGAGACGTAAGGCGGCGAGCTGGCAGAAACGTTAGCACGCCGGGAGAAATGCTTAGCGTCGTTTCGTCTATCATTACGTTTTGAGTTCAAATTCTGCCGAGGTCTGGACTGCGGAATTTCAACTCAAAACCGCAGACTTGAAAGTATGAAAGACAAAGTCTGACTTTGCCTTTCATCCTTTCGGGGTCGATAAATTAAGTTGCAGTTGCGTACTTGGGTCGATCTAATTGACTGGCACCCTCCCTCAAAATTTCGAGCCTTGTGCCCAGAGTAAAATAATATAAATATTTGTGTGTAAGGCGGTGATCTGGCAGAAACGTTAGCAC
>NC_069003.1:3694586-3695651 GCF_001194135.2 Octopus bimaculoides
CTCGTGGTCATAAGATCGCGGTTTCGATTCCCAGACCGGGCGTTGTGAGTGTTTATTGAGCGAAAATACCCTAAAGCTCCACGAGGCTCCGGCGGGGGATGGTGGCGAACCCTGCTGTACTCTTTCACCACAACTTTCTCTTACTTCCTGTTTCTGTTGTGCCTGTATTTCAAAGGGTCAGCCTTGTCACACTGTGTCACGCTGAATATCCCTGAGAACTACGTTAAGAGTATACGTGTCTGTGGAGTGGTCAGCCACTTGCACGTTAATTTCTCGAGCAGGCTGTTCCGTTGATCGGATCAATTGGAACCCTCGACGCCGTAAGCGACGGAGTGCCAACATACCAATCCATCTAGTTCACCGCGTGGTATACCATGAATATATTGAGAATAAAATGAAATCTATTTTAGAAGGAACTGTAACAAAATAATCGATCCCATTTAGACAGGAAATATTCGAGCGATTCGCCGTCCCAACGCCATTTGTCATGTTCTAGACCAACACATCTAGCCAATACGCTGAACGGGAAGGTTTTCGAATACAAGTCCTACGTGACAGAAATCAATAATGTCTTTTACATGGATGGTTTCCAATTATTTGCTGCAGATGACATTCAACTAGATTCTCTGTAGCATAAACGTATGGATTCCGTTAAGAACTTGGCATCAGGATGTTTTACTAATAAATAAATAACATCTTGGAAATGAAGAAATCTTCGCAAAATCCTTGTCCGTGTCATGTCGCCTCAAAAAAAAAAATACAATTATAAGAAGGGTGGAACACACACACACACACACACACACACACACACACACACACACACGCATAACAATACATACATACCTATATAAAGAGGGAGTAACACACGTACTCACATATGACTGTGTATAGATTAATACATTTATACTTTAAACACTTGTATATATACGCACACATACACAAACACATCAATTATCATGTTTCTGTATTGGATGTCCTTGTTAATTCCTAATATCCTCTTTCTTTTTTTTCGTCACTTAAACCTTAATAAACCCATTATTATAAACTATATAAATCCTATACTAA
>NC_069003.1:3695751-3696763 GCF_001194135.2 Octopus bimaculoides
TCTTTGTGTATGTGTGTATTTATATTGTTTTGTACACATGCCTTTGAAGAGATTTTCTCTCAACTCCAAACAATCAAACATTTTCTGTTTTAACGCAGAACATACAACACGCACACACACAAACACAAAGGCATACACACATACACACACTAATACACATATGCACATACGCAAACGAAAACACACACACACACACACACACATATACACACAAGAGGATGAGAAAGAAATGGAGGGATAAGAACATGGAGGGAAAATCGTAGCCTGAGATTAATACTTAAATAAATGTTACATTGTACAATTCCGTTGTTGCTACGCATGAATTACGTCGCGGTTCAACTAATAGATTATGCCTGTGATAATACTCTCATGCGGAGCATTAATGAAAGAGAAACAGCCGAGAAAAACACGAGAAGAAAAAAACGAATGAATATATAATACTTACCAAAATCCGACACCTACAACAGGAGTCCAATATTTATGGTTTGAATGTAAGAAAAAGCTCATGAAATATCTTCAAACCATTGATTACTACATTGGTTTTTTTTTTTTTTTTTTTGTACATATGGACGGATCGTTTTGGGGGTACTGATCTTCAGCTAATAACCTTGTCTACTTAACGACATAAGCACACGAGTGGCCATAGGTGCAGACGCGGCTGTGTGGTAAGGGAGTTGCTTCGCAACCACATGATTCCGGGTCCAGTCACATTGCGTTGGCACCTTTGGCGTATGTCTTCCACTATAGCCTCGGACCGACCAAAGACGTGTAAGTGAGTTTGGTAGATGGAAACTGAAAGAAGCCTCTCGTGTGTGCGTGCATATATATATAAATGTGTGTGTGTGTATACTTAATAAGAGACCAAAATGTACGTACGCCACCATATGTATATAAAAAGGAATACAAAAAAATTGGACAAGAACGCAGAATATCCAGGCAGATGGTATAAGGAAACGACAAGAAAAAACACGGACGAGTCATTCATATATATATATATATATATATATATACA
>NC_069003.1:3696900-3707660 GCF_001194135.2 Octopus bimaculoides
ATATACATACATACATATATATACATACATACATATATACGTAGATACATATATATATATGTATACACACACACACACACACACACACACACACACACACACAAACGTTTATACGAGTGTATGTAGTAATGGATAGAGAGATAGAGAGATAGTCAGTTGTCAGCTACTGCTTGTTAGAGGCCACAAATCTGCATATTAGTCGGCGAGATTTCGTAGAGTTACTTCGTTTTATGTGATAAGTCGTTTGTTATGACTCTTTCTAACACTTTGTAAATAAGATTTCTGTGTTGCTAAAATACGGTTTACATCAACATTCGCAAACTAACGTAAGATACCAGGATTAAGGGGAAAATAATACAGAGGTTAATTCATTCGACTAAAATTTCTTGAAGGCGTTGCCCCAGCTTGGCCGCAATCTCTTGGCTGAAACACGTAAATGATAAAAAATGATATATGGAAAAAGTCATCTTCTCTTTCGGTTTTGTGTCAGGCTTGCAAAGATCCTGAGTTTGATATCTGTTGGCGAGTTGCGTCCTTGGGCAAGACACTTATTGCATCTAACAACTAACTGACTCATCCGTAAAATACGCTACTAAATGAACGATGATTTCAGATCGAAATATAACAGAGAGAAACAGATGCAATTTGTAAACTCTCTGTTGCTGAGTTAAGATAACGGAACACTAATTATTATACATAAAAGGGTTTAATTACACGAAAGTGAGTATAACTTAAAAATCTTCGACTAACCTTTCGAAAATAATCTTAAATTCTCATATATGCACGCCTTGACATAAAAAAAGCCCTCTCATCATCTTTGGCCCAGTAAGATATCGAGAACGGGACAGCTACACAGATATAAAATGCTATTGTCTGGTGGTCATTTTTAGCTGGGTTGACTGGATTAGCACGAAATAAAGTTTGCACGGCCCTGTCCACGAATTGAGCTTTCGATCGTAGGATCGTAAGTCTAGCCCCCAAACCACAAGACCACAATACAACGTACCTTTACTTTGTATTATTATCGTGGTAAATATACTTTGCCTCGTTACCGTGATAATACTATAGAGATCTCTGCTATCTAAGTATTCCACAATCCAGTTCCAAAACGTGAGAATCGTTATAAAACGGTTGGCAGTCTAACTGTGTTAATCACCTATATTGTTCCCCGCCCCATTATTGAAGTGAATTGACGATTTTTATCGCATGTTATGTTCATGCATCGTTCTCAATCCTAGAGCAAACACACACACATACATTCAGACGGACACACACGCATGCACACAAAAAATCATTCATCCACATGCATACGCAAACGCAACCTGCTCATTTAAACACAAGCACACGCACGCATTAATATTCACTCCCACCCACATACAAACATACACAGACATAGGCACACACACACACACACATACACAAACATAACCTTATGTTCAGAACATGAGGTTCATTTTTCCTTCATTCGTTATCAGTTATTGGATTTCATGATCATAAACCCGAGTCTGTATTTCACTCCGCCACCTCCTCCCCTCTGCAGAATATATCTCAAAAGTGTTGTTTGTTGGTGACTAAATCAATAACCTCACCTTCTCCTCCTCCTCCTTTTTTTATTCTTCTTCTATCTCTCCAACATCTGGGTCAGTGCTTCTGAGTGCGTATGGATAATGAGGATACCTTCCATAACTTCTATGTTGTCGATTCGCGGAATAATCTCTCACTGTCGTTTTTCTATTGGAGCAAACTTATGCAGTTCTCTACTATACTTTTTAGAAAATTCCAATTCATCTTTTGTTGCTGTGAGCAATATTATCACTCACTCTTTAACCATTAACCCTATATTTATCGGTTATCATTGGCAGCGTAAAGCATTCCATTCTCTTTTCTGTAGTGTCACTACAAGGATTAACCTCAATTTGTCTTTAAGCTTTAACCTAGATCTAGAGAGCTATGACTGGTGTAGCAAAATAATTCCGAAACCATAAGACTGGAAAATGATATCAGTTGCTTTTAATTTAGACACCACTAATTTACAGGTGTTGTAGTAATACAGGAAAAATTCCACTTAGTGAACATCTAAACACATACAGGAACCGAATCTGCCAAATTTCTTTTCTTCGCACTTTCTAAATGATCGGAAAATATCACAGATCAAACAAGAATAAATAAGGACAATTGGTTTATCCAAACGTACAAATTATGGCTGGACAGGCTAGAAAAGTAAATTATGGTAAAAATATAATAAATTATTGTAAAGTCCACTTGCAATCTTAAGGAAACCAAAATTCATGAGGCAGCTATTATCTATGTCACTTGCTCCACATCTCGTTATCTTACTTAGACCGCACTATATATACATATATATATATATATGTATATATAGTTGACAAAGAAGGTATATGTTTTAACATGTTCAGTGGGAGTGAACAAAAAATAATTAATCACAACACTTTTAGACAGATCAATAGGAAAAAAACTATCCATAACACTTTTAGGCAAAAAGTTATATTTAAAAAAATTAAATTAAGAATTTAATTTCAGCATTAATTACGCCTGACACAAAGAAAATCAAGTAAAATAAATATCACGTCTATGTCTCTCGTCTAATTTTTATATGGCTTATTCAGCAGAGAAAATCATTTTTTAAGTGACCTCCTAGCGCGACTGCTACACGAATTTAACACATGAATGTTCACCAACCAAATTGTACATTAACACACAACGTTTTGAGTCACATTCCTTCTTTAATATCAAACAGCTTTCATAGCAATGGCCAGTTAAGTCATAAATCCCGATGCAGCTCCATATATCCTCTACGCTTTTGAAAATCTAATGTGAAAACGGTCAAGTGTATTTCTTTATTTTTAAATCTAATTAAAGTTTACATAACTCTCACATATTCTTTGTGCATATTAAACTGTATTTCTAATATATATATATATATATATATATATATACATGTATAGTATGTATGTACTTACGTATATCTGTCTACCTATCTATTTCTCTCTCCATCTCTCTTACATGTGTATATGTATATATATATATATATATATATATATATATATATATATATGATAACGAAAACAGAAGATGGATATTTCTGTACCAATCTTTATTCAGTAAAATAATTATTTAAGCGACAACAGAAAAACAACATGCGGACCACCCTTTCTGTTTCCATATTTGTGTGTGTGTGTGTGTGTGTGCGCGCGCTCGCACGCGCGGTTACACATCACCTGTATTTTTATTCATTTTGAAGAAAGTTGCACTGGCGTATTTTCTCTCATTCACTCAGCTTTAATATTGAAAGTAAAAATACAAAGGTCTGAGATACAAACAAAAATTCTCTGATAACTGTGAGCGTTAAATCCCAAAGAAAAACTGTCGTCATTTTTCACGTTCATCACCGAAGCATAATATATTTTCCATATTTCTTCCTCGTCGATGTTTTCTGTTTCTGGTCTTTCTACACATTTGTTTCTTTCCTGAGGGAGGTGAAAATAACCATACATGGTAATATTTTGCTAGACGTCACGTGTCATTGTGTTGTGCTACATAACCATGGTAGTTCAATTTCCGCCTGTTAACAATATGTTTGAATAGATCCGTATTTCGCAGTCTTCTTAATGTTTTCTTTCCTTACACTCAGTTTGCTTCAATATTCTTTATACGAAAATGAAGCAAATTTCCATAGCATTTCATTTCAGAATCCCCAACAGTTTCTCTCGTTCAGTAACCACCGTCCATGACTCCCATCCATAATATCCATAAAGATATTCCTGAAGCTTTTAATAAAAATTATTGTTGTTATGGTAATTCGTTTTATTTTCATAAAGAAAATGTAAAGTTGCTACACATTTCTCTAGTGTTGCGATCCAACATTTTAATTTCTTTCTTTCTGCAGACATCATCAGTTATTGCACTTCACAATTATTAAAATTCATCAACTTGTTTAAGCAGCTTTAGTGCTATTCCAAATGGATTCAAAATTATTATTTTCTCTTTTCTATTTTTTGAGCACATACTTCCATTTTATATCGCCTTGCAGAAATATCTAAACACAATCAATTATTGCCTCGGGATATTGACATGCAAATTCCTGCAGAAGCATCGTTTGGTATGGAGTCGCTCATAAACCTACATAACCTCTGGTCTATAGATTCACTGTATCTTCTCTCTCACATCACTCTCTCTGTCTCTCTCTTTCTATATATATATATATATATATATATATATATATATATATGTATATTATCTATTTCTGTAACAATCACCCTTGTTCATTGAAGCAGCATATCTCGTGCAACCTTCTCTCAGGTATTGTCAGTTGTTCTTATTTCCTCTTATTACCATCAATATTCTGTCTCTCGCCACACGAACAGAATATCCATCTATATCTTGTCCTTTATCGAGCATCTCGAAATTTCTCTCTAGACATTTATTTCTTTTTCTTGTTTTTAGTTTTCCCTTAATAGCTCCCACTTTCCAACTCTTTATTCAGTGTGTTGCCATCACCAGTCTCTGGGCCTGGAAGGATTGTTTCCCGTTCATTTCTTACTCATTACGTTAATTAAAAAAATAGCAATGATGAACGTACAACGCGCATCTATACCAAAGATATGTTTGTGGAAAGCGATCTAAGGCTGTAAAATTTAAATATAAGACTAGATCTGATGATAGAAATAATTGAGAGATTCCAATTTGTACTTAATTAATATTAATATTAGGATTACGTTCTGATGATGCGTCTGCTTAATCAGGGTTACTTTAGGAATAACACAACTTGAACTACAAAAGCAGAAATATCATCAATTATAAAAACGAAGCCACGACTTTGAACGCGGAAAATACGTTTCATTAGATCCATATTATCTTCACGATAAGAGATGGTCTGCTTAAACATATCGAAGTGTTTATACTGATTTGCAAATGCATGAATGAAGACATGAGAAATCCATCACGCGAAAGAAGACTTTGAATACGATTTAAACAGATAAGCACAATTTGGGATTATGGTTACATTGTACGTACATCAAAAAGAATTGTACGTACATTGAAAAGAATTAAAAGTATTTCTACAGAGAATAGTAAAGCAGAAAGGCTCGTAAAGTAAAACCGACGCCAGTTTCTCTCTTCTTGTAATGCCTCGCTATAATAAATTTACTCAACCGTTTTGAAAAATATAATTTAAAATACAGTAAAGAACAGGAAAAAAAAAAAACTCTCTCCTGTTATATGGATTGCAGCAATTTCGGTGCAGTTGGAAATCGGGCATCGAAATGGATTGGAAACAGAAAAGAAATATTGTTGAATATGTGAAATGTTAATTAAAATTATTAATATCGTATTAGTTTTAAAATGCAATAAGAATAAGAAGATCAAACTAAATACTTACAAATACTTCAAAAATTAATTAACTAAAGAATGTGCAACATATTGAAATGGAAGAAAAATCCACGGGAGAAATAATATTGACTCATTACATTAAAATAATAAGTAGAACTTAGCATTAAAAATAAAATAATATGTAAAAGTTATTTCTCTAATTGGATAGAAAAACGACACAATAATGTATTTATTCATTCTTAATATATTATCTCCAAATTGTAAAGGTTGGAAGTTTTCTCTGTTGATGAAAAACAATAGTGATCAGATATTCATGTTTGAATCACCGAGGACTTATTGATGATGGAGCGATATGTTAGCGTTTGCATTCTCGCTGTTCTTTGAGCATCCGGTGAAATATCATCTGTTTAGCAGATATCTGCACCTATCAGAAAATCATTTGGTTGCCGATTTCCATAAACAGACGCTCCTGCTCATGTCCGATCCATGGGTAACTTTGACTGGAGAAACACTGTACGAGTTTGAAACACCGTGGTGTCTCTATCAAAATTTTCCAACACCGCGGTGAACTGAATGTTATGACAAATGTTTTTCTCCAAATTTCGAAAACATCAACGATCACATATATCTATGTTCTATTTTGCCAGAAGGAATAAAATATAAATAGATACATTTTTGTTTGGATTCCCGGTAATCTGGTTACCCACTGTGGATTATTAAAATGAAATCCATTGTAAATAATGAAGAATATTGATCTTATCATCGCTGCATGACTACGGGCGAAATGTGGAAGACGGATAGAAAATAATTCTTTAAGCGACAACAGAAAACCAACATGCGGTCCACCCTTTGTGCTTCCTCTAGAGCTTGGAGTTAAAACTTAAAGCAGATTATCCTGTTCACCAACAAGAGAAGCAACCCAATATTTTTCGACCTACATTAGTGATGTCTCCACAACTTGGTGATAAAATTTTAATAGGTTATACAATAGTGTACAAACATCGGAAGAAGCTGGGAACTCCCAGTTCCACTGATTGTGCCAACATAGCTATGAACTAAATGTTAATGAGAAAGTCCATACGTTGTATTGACAATAGAAAATACGGGAAATTGATTCAGCTGTTTGAAAGAAGCCGTGATAACTTGGCTAAATGTTAAAAAGTGACTGTGAGCATATTTATTGCAGCAACAGCGAACACTGGAGTTCAATTCTGTATTATATGAAAGATATCTTCTCAATCCTGGCAAATGATTCAGCAACAAGAATCGGTATTGAATTATATATACCCTCCAATTAACACACCATGGTTTTGAGTTACCAGAGAAAGAAGGAGGCAGCGTGTGGTGATGCGTTACTGCATTCACAAACATAATATCAATATTCACAACTTCACCAGACAAAGTTGTATAGTTCTGGGTCAAGAGTAAAATGTAGACAAAGAGATATTATGTCTTGTAGCAACAACAGAAGATAATGCAGAGAAATGTCAGAATTGTCTTTACAATTTCAACAGGAGTTCCATAGTTCTGGGCTAAAAGTTAAAAACAGAAAATATTATTGCTCGTGGCAACGACAAAAACTAGTTGAATTCTCTTAACTCTGTGAATGGAGGTCTATCGCTTTGGGTAAACAGTTAGAGACAGACAGTGAGAAATTATTGCTTGTAACAACAATAGAGAAGGCAGGAAATTATCTACACGCGAATGATGGCTCCATATCTCTGACCTAATAGTTGCATTGGGAAAGAAACAGAGAGAGAGAGAGAGAGCGAGAGAGTATAGTGAGATTGTTTTATTGATTTTTATCAAAGACAGACAAGTGAGGGAATTCTCTTCACCTTTCTATGATATATTCTGAAGATGGCGGTAAGTAGGAATTGCAGTATATACGTAGTTGTAAATTGAAAACCTACTATAAAGAATATCAAATTCGTACATGTGAAAGTAATATTGTATTGGAGTGTGTGAGTGTATGTGTGCGTGTGTGTGAATATTTGTGGGTGACTGAGTTAGTGTAAGCTTTACGAATGAATGTGATAAATGATTGTTTGGATATAAAACCAAAAATTAGTCATGATAATATAAATAATAATAATGATGATGATAATAATGATAATAATAATAATAAAGAATGATAATGAGAAGAAGAAGAAGAAGAAGAAGAAGAAGAAGAAGAAAACCGGTAGCTATAAATGACAAGGAGTGACCTGAAGACAGAGAGGGAAGCACTCATATGCGCAGCTCAGGAACAAGAGTTAAGGACCAATTATATGAAGTGCAGAATAGTCAACACTACCGATAGCAACGAATGCAGAATGTGTGGTGAGAGGAGTGAAACGGTATGACACGACGTTAGAGAATGTCCGAAATCGGCACAACGTGAATACAAACGACGCCAAGACAATGTGACAAGAAATACCCGTTGGGAGCCCTGTGGAAGTTACGGCCTACAATGAGCAAAAACGTGATATAACCCAACTTGATCCCTCTTATAGCTAATTTTTACCCCATGGAATTGTTCCCCTGTAAATTCATCGGAGTCCAAGTTTGAATACTTTAAACACTACGAAATGTCTTCGATCCTGAAAAATCCCTGGATCTCATCTGTGAACTGTATTTTATATCACACGAATTCTTACATTAATAGGCAAAAATCTTGGAGAATAAATGACAAATATAACCTATATTCGGCGACTCATTCTGCAGTCATTACCCCACAATTCATTAATATGTCCCACACTAGTTCCACCAAAATAACCCTTGGATACTATAAAGTACTAGAGACTTTGTATGTATGCAATACACCAAATTCCAGATGAAATATATTATATATAATTTATAAGAATCCCTTCCTTTCATGAGAAATAACAATGTATAGTATCACAGTTTGAAGTTAACAATACAGACAAATTACTAGAATCCATTTTTTCCATGACAACCATGTCAACAGTATATTAATTATCAATAGAGCAATACCAATTAATTATGATGTGCCACATAGAATCGAATCTAATTGCACATACCTGGCTGTTGAATAGAAACCAAAACAGCAGCTAAAAACAAAAAAATCTATCTTACCATTAGTAACCACAACTAATTGTCACAATTGGAGTGATACTCAGTGATTGCAGTAAACTCTGCGAGGATAGATATAAGAGTCCATTTATGGAAATAGCAAAAGAGTTTGCATATGTTAGTATTGACTTCAACTGAGACATCGATCTGGCAGAAACGTTAGCACGACGGGTGAATTGCTAAGGGTATTTCGTATGTCGTTACGTTCTGAGTTCAAATTCCACCGAGGTCGACTTTGCCTTTTATCCTTTCGGTGTCGATTAAATAAGTACCAGTTGCGCACTGTGGTCGATATAATCGACTTAATCCATTTGTCTGTCTTTGTTTGTCCCCTCCGTGTTTAGCCCCTTGTGGGTAGTAAAGAAATAAGAAATGTTAGCACGCCGGGCGAATTGCTTAGGGTATTTCGTCTGTCTGTACGTTCTGAGCTCAAATTCCGCGGAGATCGACTTTGCTTTTCATACTTTCAGAGTTGATCCAATCGACTGGCCCCTCCCCTAAAATGTTGGGCCTTGAACCTAGAGTAGAAATGAATCGTTAACACGCTGCTCAAAATGCTTTGCGACATTTCGTCCGTCTGAGTTCAAATTCAGCCGACGCCAATTTTGCATTTCCTATTTTCGGGATCAAAAAAAACAAATACCAGTTGTGCACAGGGATCGATGTGATTGGTTAATCACCTCCCCGCAAAATTTCGGGCGTTGTGCATTTAATAGATAAGGATAATGGTTTGAAATTTTGATACAACAGCAGTTTCGACTGAGAGGTACGATTATTATATCGACCCCAAGTGCTCAACTGGTCCTTATTTAATCGATCCCGAAAGGAAGAAAAGGAACGTGGTGGTGGTGGTGGTGGTGATAAGGATTTCTCATTTAGGCACAAGGCTAGCAATTTTGTGAGAAGTTTGTCGATTACAATAACCCCTGAATTTAAATGTGAATTAATTTTATGGATTTCCGAGGGACGAGAGGCAAAACTGAACCCCGGCGGGATTTGAACTTAGAATGCCAAGAATCATAACAAAAAAGGTAAAGTTGCAAAGTATTTAGCCCGATGTCTTGCGGATTCAACCACGTCACTAATAAAGTTTACTGCATCTAATTTAGGCAAAAACCAAATTCTTATAGCGATAGGCAAGACATGTGCGTGTGTGTCTGTGTGGACTTGGATCGCAATTTACTCTCTCCCTCTCCCTCTCTCTCTCTCTCTCTCTCCCTGTCACTGTTCGAGAGATATTTATTCCTCACTTCTCTCAGTTTTTATGTTTTTCATTTTATAAGATCTTCGGCTTTCATTTTTCCCTTCTCCATTCTCGCTGTTTTTGTCTCATTGTTCCTCTGATTTTCTGGTACTCTCTCACTTAGTATCGATCTATCTATCTTCATGTATATATATATATATATACAAATACATAAATGCATACATATATATCATATATATATATGAACCTATACACACATGCATATATATATATATATTTATATACACACACACATCCATACATGCATACAAAGACAAATCGAAACGTAATTATTCATTCTGATTTCTACTTTCTCTTTGCAGCATTTCATTCCATTATCTCTGTCTCTCTCTCGCTCTCGCTCTAACTACCCTTCTCTTCTATTCTATTCTACCTCTTTCTTCCTTTCTCTCATTCTCTCTCTCACACTTTGTCTCTCTCTCTCTCTGTCTTTCTCACCCCTTCACCCGAAGATGTCAACAGTTTTTAACATGTAAGCCATTAATACTAAATGCTTTCTAAATAATAGAAATCTTATCTGAAAGTCTTGTCTCATTTATAAATACATTAGCCACATTAAATAAGCTTTTATAGATTGCATTGTTGATGTCAAATCTTACTTCATTCCCTCCCTCGCAACTCTCAACACATCACCACCTCTCTTTACGTTTCTCTCTGTATATACGAAAGGATATATACGTTTAACGAATGTGTATTTAATGTACTTACTTAAATACCTCTCTGTTTATATTTCTCTATTTTTATATCTATCCCTCTATATATAACTACCAAGCTATTTACCTATCTACCTAACCCTCATTATCTATCTATCTATCTATCTATCTATCTGTCTGTCTGTCTGCACGTATTTGTGTATGTATGTAAGTGTGCATACAGATTGCTAAACAAGTACGTACCTATCTCTCTACAGATCTCTATTTTTTTCATCTATCCATTTATTTACCTACCTGCGTACTCCCCTAGCTGCGTACCTACCTACCTGCTTACCCCTCTCTCTCTGTCTCTCTCTCTCTCTCTCTCTCATATATGTATATATATATATATATATATATATATATATATATATATATAT
>NC_069003.1:3707962-3709196 GCF_001194135.2 Octopus bimaculoides
TATATATATATATATATATATATATATATATATATATATATATATATGTGTGTATGTGTATGTGTGTGTATGCCTGTATACAGAGAGTTAAATAAACCGTTTCATACTTACCTATTTGTCTACCAGTCTCTAGTTTTATATCCATTTATTCCTACCTACTTCTTTCTCTCTCTCTTCCTCTTCCTGTCTCTCTCCTCCTTTCTCTCTCTCTCTCCCTCTGTCCCTCTCTCGTCAGTGGATATCGATAGTTCCTTCGAGCCTTTCAGGGTCGCCAGTTTATATACCACTTGAGTGCTACACTCGGTGTAATCAAATTGCCTGTTCCTCGAACATTTCAGGTCTTATACTTACAGCAGAAAAGATATAAAGATTTTATTTCAATGAAGCATTGCACACTTCTATGCTGTCTCTGGTATTTTGTCCTTTCGATTTTTTCTTTTTTTAGTTTAACTGCCATAATTGACGTCGGTGCGGCCCGACATTTTGTGCCCTTCAGCATGTTTGATAATATAATGTTGCGGACATCATGTTCTGTGTCGTCGTCCTCTTTAGAGTCATATATTATGATAATCTATTTGGTTAAGCGACAAAAATTTCCTTGGCATAGATAGATAGAGAGATCGAAAGATGGACGGAGGGACAGACAGAGAGACAGAAGCAGATAGATAGATAGATAGATAGATAGGCGTAGGCAGTTTGCTAGATGTACACGAATGGATATATATGGAAACATTGTGTGAGTTGAAGAACAACCAATAATTCTTTTGTTTCTTTGGCAGATAACACAATAATTGTGTTTTTGCCTTCGTTGGAAGTTTAATCCACCTACTTAAATCTACTATCTTGAAGGAGAAGAAATAGCAATTGAATAAACCAATTCAGCCATTGCATGAATGGCAACAAGGAAAAGAGGAATTAAAAAGGAATTGAATTTGCAGAAACCTGGCGAAAGTTCGAAATCATAAACAACTTGAAAATCACTTGCTATTTATTGAGACACCATCGAAAACTTTGTTACATACAAGTAGAATTATATCTATCTATCTATCTATCTATCTATCTATCTGTCTGACTATCTGTCTGACTATCTGTGTGTCTGTCTGTCTGTCTGACTATCTATCTATCTATCTATCTATCTGTCGATCTATCTAGCTATCTATCGGTTTATGGATCTAAGTATCTATCTATCTATCTGTCTATCTCTCTCTATATATATTTATCTACCTATCTATCT
>NC_069003.1:3709308-3711342 GCF_001194135.2 Octopus bimaculoides
TATATATATATATATATATATATATATATATATATATATATATATATATATTGTGTGTATATGTATATATTGTATGCATATGCGACAAGTTATTCACTGGCTTAAATACACAAGCTCTAACACCCTTTCAATCGTCTCCCCACGTCACTCGCTTCAGCTCACTCTCTCCACTCCATTCTCTGTTTATTCTACTATCTTTCTCTCACAGTCCTACAAAATTACCAATAATATTCCACTGCAAGTGACATTGACATTTACAATTAAATATGGCGGATACATTTATTTCGTTTCAACACAATATGCAATATATTCTCATCTGTAATATTTACACATGAGTAGCGAATCTTCCACAACGACCACTACGTTAGATCCAATTTCGCTGAGAGATTGGCTACATATATATATATATATATATATATATACAACTGGCGTATAGCAAAAGTATGACAGAATTTATCATTATCATATCAATGTTTAAATATTGTTTCTGCTTACTATAACATTCTATTATTGATATTGCTCTTTGTTGTCGGCAATTGCTAAGATACCAATTCAGTAGTTTTTCGCTTATTCCATAAAATAACATACGTAGTTCTTAACCATATCGCAGCGCTCAGGCTTGAAAGCGAACTGAGGCGAACTCTTTCTCACTTTCATCTTTGTTTCTCACTCTATCTTTATCTTTTATTTCCTGATTTCAAATCGGTACGAGGTCAGGTTTTTGCCTCTTCACCAAAAAATGTAAAGCACCCGACAAACCTTGAATCGATATAAAGTTTTATAAGTGTTCCCTCTAGATTGCAGCGGAGAGTTCCTGTTAGTGATCACTAGTGATGCCGATGTTATGCCTCCATTCGTCTTCCCACACGACCACAGAGTCAACACGGAGGCTTACATCAAGGCGGCAGCGATGCTCTGGGTAGAGAGAGTGGCTGCTGGAAGACACTATATCTGGCAACAAGACTCTGCGCCGTGCAACACAAGCAGGAGAACTCAGTCCTGGCTGTCAGACAATTTTTGCGACCACATCATCCCTAACATCTGGCCGCCTAACTTCCCAGACTGCAACCCCCTTGATTATTATATACGGGGCCCGTTTGAGCGAGAGACCACCAAAACTCCTTGTAACACCAAAAATGACCCGAAGGCAACGATTATGACAGCATTCCTTAACTTAAACAAGGAGACCGTCACAAGAGTTGTATGAGATTCCGAAGTCATTTGAAGGGCGCCGTTGAAGCCATTGGCGATTTGTTGAAAACATTTACTGCTTTGTAATTCAAGATATGTCAGTATTATTTTGCATAATTTAGACGACTGTTTATTCATATCTCTCTCTCTCTCTCTCTCTCTCTCTCTCTCTGTAAGTATATATACATATATATATATATATATATATATATATATATATATATATATATATATATATATATATATAGACAAGTTTGTTATGACGTTAATACAAACCACAAGTTAGTAATCTATGGAAAATGCCATTAAAATTATATTTTGCGCAGGTGACAATGAAGAAAAGTTCCATATACTTATGATTTCAAAAAGACTTTGTAATCGTCTTTCTATGTTATTCCATCTTTACCAAAGAGAGATAATAGGTGTTGATGGAAGTATCTGGTGTGGGCATGTGTGTACGAGCATGTATGTCGATGCGTATATCAGTGTTCCCGTGTTCGTGTATGTGGATGCATATGTTTTATTTGTTCGTGGTGAGATGTGCCCATGTATATATGTATGTATGTATGTATGTATGTATGTATCAGTGTATGTATGTATGTATGCGTGTCTGTATGTATTATGCATGTGTGTGTATATGTATGTATGTATGTATGCAAGTATGTTTTATGTATGTCCGCACGTATATATATATGTTTGTATGTATGTATGTATGCTTGTATGTTTCTATTATGCATGTGTGTGTGTATGTATATGCATGGAGATACTGACTTAGCTAGCCGGAGCTTCGAAGCCACTGTTAAGAAATTTTTTTTTATATAAGAGCAATGGAATTGTATGGAA
>NC_069003.1:3711454-3714939 GCF_001194135.2 Octopus bimaculoides
GTGTGTGTGTGTGTGTGTGTGTGTGTGTGTGTGTGCGCGTGTGCGCGTGTGTGTGTGTCCCCTATTGTAACATTTTACATGTGTGTGTGTGTGTGTGTGTGTGTGTGTCCTATTGTAACATTTTACATGTGTGTCTGTATTTTACAGTTGAAAGATATAATAATGTGTCCAGGTACATGCTTTTATGCGTGCACATGTTTTCGGTTACTTTCACACAGAACGATTGGAATCACGTACGCTCACACTGAATCAATAACACAGACACAAACACACATGCACGCACGCACATATACGCACCTATTAGGTATGGTGAAAAACAAAACAAGACAAGCGCACATCTGACGCAGGCGCACTCGCTCACAGACAGACGGGCACAGACGAGGTTTCTAAATATGAATTAGAGTAACTCAAATCCCTAAATACAATTTGTATGGTTATGATTTCACTGTCGGCTCTCTAAGTTCAAATTCCAGCAACGTCAACAACCGTATTTATTGTTTCGTGGACTATCTATCTATCTATCTTGACCAAGGTTACCGTGGTCTTTTCCGTAGGTTTTTCTTTCCACGGCTAAACCTAAACTGTCCCCCCCTCTTTTTACACGAGAACATTACTGTGATACACGATCCCTATCGATCCCTTTTTTTTTTCTTTTTTCCTCGATCCCTTTTGATCGATCTCCCCCCTCTTTTTCCCTTCCTACGATCCCTTTTGATCGACACACCCCTACTTTTTTTTCCTTCCCCCTCCCAAAAAGAAAAGCTCTACATTGTATTTGTCCCATCTTTGTTGAGCCCTGTGTGGCTAATAAAAGAAATGTATCTATCTATCTATGTATCTATCTATCTATCTATCTATCTATCTATCTATCTATCGGTTTGTCTGTCTGATGGTGTGTATGTCTGCCTGTCTATCCTTCTGTCTGTCTCTCTGACTCACTATCTATCGATCTATCTATCTGTTTGTCTGTCTATCTATCTATATATGTCTGTCTATCAATATTGGAGTCCAATCAGGGTTGCAGTGAGCATACGCGTCAACGTAAATCTGGAAATAACAAAAACAGCGACACGAACAATAAGGAGAAGAATTACAACGAGGAGGGGAACGACCGACTGTGGATTCATTTATGTTTGATATGGAATGAATAACGGACCAGTCGACTATCCCACCATTATTATATATAATATCAAAGAAATGACAATCTTTCATCAACAATATGGCTACGGTAGTCAACAATGATGAATTCCACCAACACGCCATCGTTGAAACAACCTGTGCAATTATTGTAATAATGGAAATAATTAATTGTATTTCTCCCTCTCTCTCTCTCAATGCTTTTGTTTCTATCTCTCTTTCACATTCTGTCACCACTCCCTCTCTCTTTCTCTCTCTCTCTATCTCTCTCCTTCTTTCTCTCTCTCTCTATCTCTCTCCTTCTTTCTCTCTCTCTCTCTCTCCTAAAATATACTGCCGTCGGGAGGAATAACTTGAATAACATCTCTACTACACGGATCTAATAGCATAAGTAGCCTTTTACAAACAGAGACGGAGAGAGAAAGAAAGAGAGAGTAAAAGAAAGTAAGAGGAGGAGAGAGTTCGTATGTTGGTGAGTGTACGTATGCATGTATGTAAGTATATATATATGTAGTACGTATGTATGCATGTGTGTATGTATATATATATATATATATATATATATATATATATATATATATATATACACACACACCAAAACATTCATGTGTTTGTACATATACGAATAAATCTGTAGGTATGCCTCCAGATATATAGATATATACATATATAAAAGTACTCACTCACACACACAAACACGCATAAGCGAACTTCATATATGTGTGTGTGTGTGTGTGGGGGGGTTATGGACACGTGTATGCGTTTCCAGGTCTCCATCAATGTGTATGCCTTTGTGCGTGTAATATGTGTACGTATCATACTATAATTAATTTCAAGCGACGTGACCTCTTCCAACAAGATGGGACCTACGTATTAAATAGAAATCGCAATCTGTTTCAATTTACAAAGCTTTTACAGTCTTCTGTTATTTCAATATTCCGCTGACAGAATTGGATTGTTAATTGCAATCTAGAAATCAATATCTCTCGTCGTTTTCGTCAGTGGTCTTATAGAACATGCCATTGTTTATTACAGAACACTGTTGTGGTTTCGATTCCCGAGAAGTAAACATCAACGATTTGTATTGTCCCTTGTTAGGCTTCCTTCCGAATTTGTTTGTTGGGTAAAATTTGATTTCAGTTCAATGGAGATCAAGTAGAGATGAAATTTACAAATCCATATATACGTGTATGCATGTATACACACGCACACACACACAAACACACTTATACATGCATTTCATCAATTCAGGTATTTTAAATAAATTTAGAGCAAAATACAGTGCTCGTTACTTATCTTTCTCTTTCTCTCTCTCTCTCTCTCTTTCTCTCTTTCTTTCTGTCCCTCAATTTCCCTGTACATCTCTAACTCTTTTTTTCTCTCTTTTCCTAGAAGATATAGGACCTCCTAAATCTTATGGTGCGATGGTATTTACCAGATTTTGAACTTTCCCAAGATATGATATATTTCACTGTACATGATTAAGTATTTCCGAAATATCGATGGCGCACCACGTAGTGGTTCTGAAATAATATTTTGCACTCCCAACGAACACAAACACAGCATATCGTTGGAAGCCGTGATAAGTGAACACCAGAATCCGTACTGGCTAAGCATCCTATGATGTCCCAAACAATCGGAACTTCTAAAGGTGCGTTGGGAACCAATGATATAAACTGAAGTTTATCATAACTTCTCTCATACTCACCTACATCTATACACACACATTTATATATATCTATATGCATATAGACACACACACACACATACACACACACACACACACACACACACACAAATACACACAAGCATAATCTCACACCCACATATATATATACATGTATATGTATATACATTTATATTTATGTTTGTATATATATATATATGTGTGTGTGTGTGTATATATAAATATATCTATATATCTACATATATGTGTGTATGCCCGTATGTATTTTTATATGTGTACATATAAATATATATATATATATATACATATATATACGTATACATATATACATACATATACACATACACACGTGTATATATGTGTATATTTATGTATACTCACGCACACACATCCACACACAAACACATATAGATCTATATATACTTAAATGCATACATATAAATGTATACTTTCATATCTTTATTTAAATAGGTATGTATGCATATATGAAAATATATGTGTGTGTGAACATATATATATATATATATATATAGTGTATATATACACATATATATGCTGGTACAAATATATATATTGTATAGATATATATATATATATATATATGGTGTATATATACACATATATATGCTGGTACAAATATATATATTGTATAGATATATAT
>NC_069003.1:3715124-3715467 GCF_001194135.2 Octopus bimaculoides
ATATATATATATATATATATATATATATATACACACATGCATATCTATATATATATATACACATACATATCTATATATATATATACACATACATATCTATATATACACATACATATCTATATATATATATACACATACATATCTATATATATATATACACATACATATCTATATCTATATATATATATATAGAGATATAGATATATATATATACACACATACATATCTATATATATATATAGATATAGATATATATATACACACATACATATCTATATATATATATATATATATATATATATATATACACACATACATATCTATATATATATATATATATATA
>NC_069003.1:3715556-3717160 GCF_001194135.2 Octopus bimaculoides
ATATATATATATATATATATATATATATATATATATATATATACCATATGCAACGCTTAGTAATATAATTCCTTAATTACAACATACTTATAGCAATCGGCCTGTTTGTGCCTGTGTCTGTAGGCGTCGGCGTGTGAACAGATATTTTCTGGCATTCTCCTGATAAAACCCCATTTTTTCCCCAACACCTTCCCTTTTAATTTTCCATTACTCAGATACATAGTTCAAAGTTCGATATGATTACCCTTAATATTAGACTATCATTGAAAACATTAAAAATTTGACCTCATGATCCCTATATCTTAATCAATTTTAAGTTTAGATTTTTGAACTTTTCAACCGGGGTCATCAGAAGAAACCAGGAAATTTCATATCTGACTGAATTTCATAAACAACACAAAACCTCCTTTAACCTTGTTATTGTTCACATTCATTGATGGATAGAAAAAAAAAAACTAACGATTAATCAGTTTATTTTTCTTTATCAGCTGAGTTTTTTCGCAATCTGTCTAATTAAGACGGTTTCATCTCGAAGTTACCCAGTATTTTACTTTGTTTTTTCTTTTGTTTTGTATCTCCTGTCTAGGGCTATCTCTTTTTCTCTGTCTTTAATTTCATTATGTTTACCCCCTTATTCCCTCATTCAATATTTGGTATTAAATTCTTTAGGGCGGGAACACTGAAACAGTGGGCAGAACCTTTTGGCAATATCTAGTTCCGTACAAGAGTAAATTTGTATTGTCGATGAAGCGTTGGACAAAATAAGTTGCGAAATCTATTTTTCCTATTTAATTTGCCTTTCGTCCGTCTAGGTTTAACACAGCAATTCTTTTCTACTCTAGACACAAGGCCCAAAATATTCGGCTGGGAGCAAGTTGATTAAATCTACACCAGTACTTAATTTATTGAACCCGAATGGATGAAAGAGAAAGTCGACATCTGAGGAATTTGAACTCATAACATAAAGACAGACGAAATACCGCTAAGCATTTCGCCCGGCGTGCCAGCGATTCTGCCAGCTCGCCGCCGGATGGAACCTAATATTCTTTTCTACTCTAGGCACAAGGCCCGAAATTTTAGGGGGGGGGGGGCAGTCGATTAGATCGATCCCAATATGCAACCAGTGCTTAATTTGGCCGGGCGAAATGCCTAGCGGTATTTCCTCTGCGTTTACGTTCTGAATTCACATTCCGATGAGGTCGACTTTGCCTTTCATCTTTACAGCGTTGATTAAATAAGTACCAGTTACGCACTGGGTCGGTTTAATCGACTTAATCCCTTTGCCGATTAAGTGATAGTCTGAAGGCGCTAAATCTGGTGAGTGCGGAGGTAATGAAGAGGTGGCTCAAAGAACAGTCAACAGAATTTTACGGGGCAGGGATACACGCTCTCATTCGAAGGTGGAACATTACTGTTGAGAGAAACGGTGACTATGTTGAGAGGTAGGGATGTGATCCACAGAGGATCAGCTTCATTTTGATGTATGATACATGTTCCTGTGTTGGTAATTATACCAGTCCTAAACAAAATGGCACTAATTTTTGACTCACCCTCGTGTGTGTGTATATATATATATATATATATATATATATATATATATATAT
>NC_069003.1:3717356-3721083 GCF_001194135.2 Octopus bimaculoides
CGGGAAACAGATAGAGAAGCAGGGAGATATCATTCTTAATATGTCTAACATATTATGAGCAAACTTATCCCTTTATATGCACTGGTCTATTTCTTTCTTTATACTGTTATCATTTATAAAGGATGAGCATTGTCATCTCCTATATAACTAACAAAAAAAAATCGTTTAGTTTCTATATAATTCTTCATATAAATTATATTCAAACACAACAGCGAAAAACTAAACCAACAAAGACTGGTTCTCGCTTCATTCTTCTCCATCCATAACAGCTCGTTCTCGTGCCTCACTCACCATTTCCAACCCCTCACTTTCTTTGTCGCCCACACTGGATTGTGGAATTTATCATTTCTTTTGCAGTTTCATTACTTATCTAGCAAATATTCTTTTCTCTGCCTACCGAGTTTATGTTGCAAAGAACGCACAGGCATATATTCACACAAGGTCGCCAACGTCATGCAACAGCGTATAAAAACAGCACATACACATATTCTCACTATATATATATATATATATATATATATATATAGACATACGTATGTGTGTATACACTCACATTCCCAGTTGCTCAAGCACAAATGCCACCAAATTCATAGACACACACACACACACATGTATATGTCTATATGCATATATGTGCGTGTGTGTGTGTGTGTGTGTGTGTGTGTGTACTTAACGTAAGCGACAAATCTGTGCAAATAAAAATTTCTAATAAATTCTATCTTATTCAAATATTTTATATATAACGGAGTTCCTTGCGTTACAGTTCTTTAGTTATTATTTCATCCTCACACCTTTGAGAATAATAATAATAATAATGATAATAATAACAATGATAATAATAGAATGCGATGCAAATGATTTATGACAGATTTTTATCTTTCCTGCCCGTTAATGTGATGGCAGCATCTGTCTGCAAGCAAAAAAGAAATTAATACGCTTCATTTAAAACGTAAAATAACAACGACAATGAAGAGACAAATATAATAAGAGCTATGGTAATTCAATATGGCGGTCATGGTAAAGTGAGATACAGAGAGAGAGAGAGAGAGAGGGTGGGAAAAAAGCAGAAATGGCGGGAAGGGTAAAAGACGATGGAATGTGTTTTAACACGATGACACCCATATACACATGCACATATATATGTGTGTGTGTGTGTGTGTGTGTGTGTTTGTATGTGTGTTCGTGTGCGTGCGTGCATCTGTGTTTGTGTGTATATGTTTAAAAGTATATATATATTTATATATATGTGTGTACATCCACCTAATATATATATATATATATATATATATATATATATATAATGTATATATACGCTTGTATCTGTGTATTTATGTATGTCACTATGTATGCAGGCATATAAGTGTTTGTGTCAATGAGTGTAGGTCTTTAGTAATAGGCTAATATAATGAGCTATAAAATATCATTGATTAGGTGATTGATTGGCTCTGTCTGTTCGATTGGTAGTTCGTTCATATCTTTAACTTATTGCACATGTGCGTTTCTGTGTGTCTGGATACATACATATATACACACATATTATACATACACACACCACACACATATGTGCAAATATGTATGTATGTATGTATGTATGTATGTAGCGACTGGCCACCCTACCATTCGGTCTTACTTTTTTTCGCATCTCCCGATTTCATCACTGACCACATAATCGTTTCGATCTATCCTGTCCAATGTAATCTTGTAATCGAAGAAGATAACAGTCTCTCCAATAATTTTCTTTAAACGTTCCCTCTCTGACTGTCTTAACAGACAGGTACTATAAAGTACTCTCCCCATAAATTCAATTTTATCTCCCTATGCAAAATACCATTACAAAAATTATTGGGTCGACATTCCTGTACAAAATCAAGCAAGCGTTTAGGGTTATAACTGCCAAAATCTTACATAACGTAAGAACTCATATCTGCGATACGGTCAATCTTAGGGAAATGTTATGTTCATGCGAGGTTGGTATCCGTAACGACAAATAAAAGGTATTTTCATATGGCAAAGGGAATTGTTGGTTTCGGCTTCCAAACAAATGTAGATATGAATGCAAGGTACAGAGTCTCATATACTGCATATCCTGTTCCAAACGTAAATAAAATATTATTGGAGGAACTAGGAATTCCTTTTGCGAACGAGTAACACCACAGACAACGCATCAAACGAAAAGGACTACGGAGTATATCGCTCAACGAATATATCGAAGTATGTAGAAACAGAAGTTTGAATATCTTTCCTTTCTATAAATACCCAAGTTGTAACCCAAATTAGCGGATGGCGATGGAAATTTATTGGATGAAAAACATTCTAAATTAAACTACTTATAAAAATTGAAGAGAGACCAGGTATTTAGGAACATGATAAATTGTTATTAAAACGTTCTCATTATTGTAACTAAAATAACTAGAAAGAAATCCACTTAAACACTACACCACACGCAGACACATACGCACACACACATACTCACACACATACAGACACAGATACAAACAGATATACACCACACACACGCAAGGAGGTATGCTTAACTGTCCCACTCAATAAAGTTGATAGGGTCTATCATTTCAGTTGGACAACGTGACGACTGACAAGAACAAAATAACAACTAAAAGAAAATTGACCTCTTGAAGTGGTCATGAAGTTCAGCTATTTCAAAAATAGAACCTTTCCTACGGTTGGCTAGCCTGAAAGCTGACCAGAGAATACAATACAGTTTCAACCATCCAAGAAAGAGCTCCCTTTATTTATTTTCTCCACTTTCTTTCTTCTTTTCTTCTTGTTTTTCTTTTCTTTGCCATTCCTTTATTCCTATCTTGTTTGCTGTCTGTCTTCTGTTTATATTTCTTCTGCCTCTAACCAAGTCCCCAAAAGTTCACTGCACACACACACACACACACACACACACACACACACACACACACACACACACACACACACACACACACACACACACACACACACACACACACGCACGCACGCACAAAATCACAAACACAAACACACGACACAAACACACACACATAAACACACATGCATTATACACCTTTACTACTTTGAACTCTAAACTTGTAATCACAGAGTATGATTTGGTATTAACCTTCCGCATGTCGCCTTCTGGTCTACTTTAAACAACCTTAATAACGTTATAATCCGAATCACCATCATCCTATCGCTAATGTATTTCGAATGTGTTCGTATCTTGTTCAATGCATCCAAGCAAGGCATATCTTGTCATGTTAACATGTCAACATAACCTTTCTTATATTTACTTAATTTATGAGACCGCAACTTGAGTTTTACTGTACGTTATTTGCTTTGTTTCACTCTGTATATTTATTTTATATTTCCTGTGTACTATTTATTCATATATAACGGTTATAGTAAAGATTTGCTATATTTCCATTGAAATTTGCTGGGGAGGTGAATTTATGAGACCATCAAAATAATTGAATGAACCTACTACACATCAACATTTAGATTAGTATTACAGTTACATGTATAATTTAGATTAGTATTACAGTTACATGTATAATTTAGATTAGTATTACAGTTACATGTATAATTTAGATTAGTATTACAGTTACATGTATAATTTAGATTACTATTACAGTTACATGTATAATTTAGATTACTATTACAGTTACATGTATAATTTAGATTACTATTACAGTTACATGTATAATTTAGATTACTATTACAGTTACATGTATAATTTAGATTA
>NC_069003.1:3721733-3725361 GCF_001194135.2 Octopus bimaculoides
TGTATAATTTAGATTACTATTACAGTTACATGTATAATTTAGATTACTATTACAGTTACATGTATAATTTAGATTACTATTACAGTTACATGTATAATTTAGATTACTATTACAGTTACATGTATAATTTAGATTACTATTACAGTTACATATATAATTTAGATTACTATTACAGTTATATATATATATATATATGTAGTTGAGGTTTGTTCTGTTAAGAACGCATAAGAGTACAATTAGAGCTCGTTCATGCTACCAATTCTAGTCTCGGATATTCCTCGTGTGTGAAAATAAAAAGTAAAAAGTGGAAGAGTCAGCCATCCACTCCTCATCCATCCGCTTCATGTGCACCCTCACACCTCATTCCTTATCCTCTCCATCCGTGTCACACCAACTATAGCCCTCAAACATCTCATCTCAGACGCATCTAGTCGCCTCCTTTCTTCCTCTCTCAGCACCCACGTCTCTGTACAATCAAGCCCACATACACACCTTTATTCGCTTTCAAACTCAACCTTTTATCTCTCAACATACTTTTCACTACAAGTATTTTACTCCCTTCCCTTACTCTATATCCCACTTCTTCAGCCAACCCCTCCAAAAATATATACAAACTTACTGTTAACAAAAGTCGGAACGTTTGGCGTTCACTTCTTCCATAAATGAAGATGCATTGAATACTGTAAAACTGTAAAACGTAGAAGTAGGACGGATATATATATATATATATATATATATATAGACATATGTATATACATACACACATATGTATATTTATACATATATATATATGTATGCATGTATGTATATGTCTATGTGGTGTGTATTTAGAGGCATAAACATACACACACGTTCATATATCGTTTCATTCATACACTGGACTGCCGCCAAGTTACTGTACCGTCAACCAAAAGCACAAACACACACACGCATAAATACATAATCATGAACACAGTCACACACATACACAATCACACAAACATACACACACACACACACACACACACACACACGGAAAGACACACGCACTCACAAGCACACTCACACCAACACACACGCGTATATATATATATATATATATACACTTCAGCGACTGAAAAACTCGACATGCGATAACTAGATGTATCATAGCTTGAAGACTCATTCATCTGTTAAATTAAGATAGTGCTTTCATTTTATATAATAGTCGAAGGGAAAATAGTTTCAACAGATTAAAATAATTAACGAAAATCCCAGTGGACATAAATCCTCAACCGACTTGTGAAAAAAATCGAATGATCGAATATTAAAATGAGAAATGACGGAATAATAAGTATAAATGGTGGAATAAATGGCAAAATAAAGTGAGATAAAAAAAATCGAGAGCGTTAATGATTTAATAATGGAATAGAGAAACCGCAGATAAAAATGAAACTAAATATGAATATAGAAACAATTAAGTTTCCTATTTTTCACGAACTCTCTATATGTTACTACATGTACATAAATATATACAAAGGTATGATCACTCATGCGCAAACTCGTCCAGACACGTAGAAACATACTTGAATACACGTTTGTGTATGCATTATAAATGTGACTAGATGAGCACAGTTTCATGGTGGAGGTGATATAAGGTACAATTTACTGATGAAAGAGCAATAACTCTTGAAATATGTATATACACCCATTAGCTACTTTGTTTATCTTCGATTGCATTGTTTATATGGACTTGTTCGTATGCGAAACGTAACTCAATGCTGGTTGGCACTAGCGTGGCTAGAGTGTGTGCTGTCCAGGGCGGCCCTTCCTTTTGCCGCCCTCGGACACCACAAAGACACGTTTTGCTTACAACAGGATGAAAAGTGCCGCACCTTTAAACGTTCCACCAGGTGCGGACCGCCCCTAGCTACGTTTGTGCTGGTTGGTTCTGAATTCCATTGAATATCTTTAGTTTCTCACTCAAAAACACGATGAAATACACGAACTGGCCACAAAATGTGTTGTTTGATGGACAGTGCAACATATACGATATATGATAAGAGCAGAGGATGCGCCTTTCGCGTATGCTTTGTCGAGAGTTTAACATAATGAAGAATATATTTATTATCCCAATGAGGAATTAATATTTAGAATGTTATGTTCAATGCAAAGAAAATATATAGATAAACATGGTTGTACGAGTAGCATAGAAGTAATCAGAAAAAAAACCTTCAGAATAACCATAACATGTGTGTTAAAATATAATATCTGGTTGCTGGAAACTAATATTTATTGAATTCGCTATATTGGAATTACGAGCAGAAAGGAGAGTGAAACAAAGTTTTCCCAAATAACGATAATTTGAAATTAACGTATAACAGTTCCATGAACATACTAGCATTTGATACAACCATTATTAACATTCTTCAGCTGATCTTTTATCGATCATCCGTAATGTATAATTGTCTAACAACTCAACTCTCATATTTGAGTAAATAAATATCATAAAGTGACATATATACACATACATATACATATACACACCACGCATACACACGCACGCACACACACATACACAAATGTATATAGGCACACATCGTTAAAGAGGTAATGAAACAACTTACCCACACATGCATGCAATACACAGAAAAAATCCTTAAACGTACAAACACACGCATTTGTATTCTGTAAGTAAGCGCTTTCGCTGTACAGCGTTTCAAACACACATGTCCTGGACTAATAGCCGTTGAGGGAGTTGTGTTTAGTAATCGTGTTGTCTATTTCCGGTTTCATTTCGGTTTTAGTAATGGCGTTATCTATTTCCGGTTTATTCACAGGTTTTAATAATAGTGTTGCTGTATTTCCGGTTTACTTTACTGCAGGAACAACAGATTAATGATTGAACTCTTAGATATATCCCATGTCGAAAACATCTAGACATTTGTGCAAATAAACAAATTTAAATATTCCCCTTCTACAAAGTAAAAAAAAAGAATGATCAACAACGAATATCAAACGGAGAATACATAATTAGAGTTCTAAATCCGAAACTAAACCGGATATAGTCAACATCATTACTAATATAAAACTTCCTCTATACCTATTATACTAGAACACGCGTGATTGAAAAGTGAAACACGATATCGCGAACACCACACATAGACACTTCCCGCAAAACATATACTACACCCAAAATTCTTCCCTGAAGGTTAGTGACGTTCTGTGTAACTTTTCGCTAAATAGTTTACGAGCTTAGATAAAATCCTTCTTTTAAACATATACATATATATAGTTGGAATTTACAAAAAAAAAAATAATAAAAACAAACACAGGTGCGTAAACAACAAACAGGTGTATTAGTTTAACACTCGGGATAGTGAGAAAGCCGTTTACATTCCGAGCCTACGCTCTTCAACAGAGAAAGAATTAAAGAAAGCTTTAGTGGCTAGCCGTCAATCTATATCACAGCATGACACTAAGATGTGCTTAATAGCGATATACCAAAATCTACAAATTGGCATTATACCAAACCATATACAGTAGTGATAATCAAACATCAGAAATCTCTCTCTCCCCCTCTCCCCCTCCCCCTCTCTCACTGCTTTTGTTTCTCTCTCCCCCTCCCCCTCTCTCACTGCTTTTGTTTCTCTCTCCCCCTCCCCCTCTC
>NC_069003.1:3726112-3728055 GCF_001194135.2 Octopus bimaculoides
CTCACTGCTTTTGTTTCTCTCTCTCCCCCCTCTCTCACTGCTTTTGTTTCTCTCCCCCTCTCCCTCTCCCTCTCTCTCTCTCTCTGCAGCAGTATCAGCGAGAAGCATCATTTAGGCATAAGAGAAACAGAGGTTAGTTGAAATATGTTTGTGGGATATTTCAATTTCTAAATTCACTGCAGTTAAAAATATTCTCCCCTATGGGAAAACGGTGGGAAAAAGACATATCTATCCCGTGCTGTCCCCCGTCGTAATCCCAGTTATGTTTCTAGTTCTGTAGCCGTTATCAATGAGAAATACCGAAGAGAGGCAACTCTGGACAGACATAATTTAAGCCGCGGCTTTAACTAAAACACAGACAATAACGGTGAATATGTTGTGCCATTAGACCGCAACGTTAGAAACAGCTACATCAATATTTGCGCCACACAGTGTTTACACATAAGCGAACTAGAGGTAACTTGACATTTTTCTGATGTGGTGGTCTAATCGCATCCTGTCTTAACGGCCACTGCTTATCTCTCCGAGATTAAGCAATGAAAATTACACTTCAAATGGCGTTGTATCAAACCCTAAATGTAGGTATTATACTAGGAACTATTTTTAACATTATACCAAGTTGCATAAAAAATTGTAACGACAATCTATATCATAGCATGAAACCAAGATGTGCTTAATGGCGATATACCAAAATCTACGAACTGGCATTATACCAAACTTTATACAATAGCGATATATCAACATCAGAAATTATATAACATAAATAATAAATTTTTATTATTAGTATTAGAGTTTATGAACAGCAAATGGAGAAGAACGAAATAAAATAAACAAAACAAACTGCAGTAAATCAAGAAATTGGGAGGCAAAACATGGCTGCAACCACAGCTTCATTAAGAACACAAGCAATGAATGAATGGCGACGGAAGACAAATCACCATACCCCTCCTGCTCCCGCTCCTCTTCATCATGATAATCATCATCATTATCATCATGATCAGCAGCAGCAGCGGCCTCATTGGCAACGACTCTAATAATCAGAAGAAATGATCTTTCAAAAAGAAATATGAAATAGAATTTTTAAAATATACAAAAAAAAAAAAAAAAAAAAATAGTCTGCAATAAAGATAAGAGAAACAAATCTGTAACAATGTGAATATTAATAGTAAAAAGTAGTAACAACATCAACAACAACAGCAATAATAATAATAATAATAATAATAATAATAATAATAATAATAATATTGGTTTCACATTTTGACAGAAATGGTGCGATTTGGGGATAAGGGATGAGTCGATTACATTGACCCTTCCCCCCTCCCCCAGTGTGTCAATGGTACTTATTTCATCGACCCAGAAAAGATAAGAGGTAAATTCGACCTCGGCGGAATTTGAACTCAGAAAGTAGCGGCGGGCGAAATACCGCTAAGCATTTCGTCTACGATTCTGCCAGCTCACCGCCGAAATAATAATAATGATAATAATAATAATAACAAAGACAACTATGGCGAACACAATAACAGCAGTAATAGTGGTGGTGTGTAGTTGTCGTTGATGTAGTAGTTATACTAATATTAATAGTAGTAGTTATATTAGCATTAATATTGTTAACGTCCATAATGAAAGTAATAATAATGATGCGTAAATGTCAATGGCGTCACATTAAAACACACAAGGCAAACAATAATAGCGAGTGCCTAGGAAATGGAATGTAAATCAAGTCGAATATCAATGACAATGTTTGATAAGCTTTGCTTATCTTCGCCTGATATTATCTTTCTCGACTACCTATCGCCCACCATATCACTATTTATCTGTGTATATGTGTGTGTGCGTGTGTATGCGTATGTACATATGTATGTTTATATGTATGTATGTATGTGTATATTTGTGTATGTTATGTATCAATGTTTGTATGTACGTATATATATATATATATATAT
>NC_069003.1:3728155-3730667 GCF_001194135.2 Octopus bimaculoides
CCAGAGATATGTAGGAGTGTATACATATATACCATAAACCACCTCATCAAGCTTTTGATAATGTTGCTATTAACAAGCAGGGTCGGGTCAGGATGGAAAGGCACAACATATTTTTTGGGCGTACTAATTGTTGTTAATTCTTCCGTCCTCCTCTATCCCCCGGAGGAAGGTGACGTGACGAAGGTGATTGCAAGAGGTTGGTGCAACCGATAACGTTGGCCTAAGCTTATTATATTTCCTGCTGTGTGTAGATATGCTTATCAGTAAATGGAAAATTTGTTTATTTCAGTAACGGTAAATTATAAAAGCGAAACACTGCTCTACTGCCTTAAACGGGTAACCTCTATGTGATCTATCGATTTGTTAGAAATAGCAACGAAATCAGCACTAAATGGCATAACAAACATGTGATCCAGTAATATGGCTTGTTGGATAATGAGGTCGAGTATTCCATGCTTTCGCTTAAGTATAGCGTGCGTTCGATCATATTGTCTTCATCTTTTATCTTCTTGTTTTTGTCATTAGACAGTGGCCATGATGGGGCACTGCATCAAGGGTTCAATTCGACAGAATGAACCCCCGGAAATGGGGGGGGGTTCATTTTATTTTAGCTGTGTACATATTCTGTTGGTCACTCTATCGATCCGTTCACGTGATTGTAAACACAAAAGCACCGGAATTCAAGTTGTACTGGACAAACACAAACACACAAGCGCGCGCGCTCACACACACACACACACACAGGCACACACACTCACACACGCTCACACAAACAGACATATTCACACACACACACACACAGACAATCACACATTCACACACACACAGACAATCACACATTCACACACACACACAGACAATCACACATATTCACACACACACACAGACAATCACACATATTCACACACACATATTCACACACACACACACACGCACACAATCACACACACACACACACACACACACACACGTCGCGCTTCTTTCAGTATCTGTCTGCCGACTCTGCTCACAAGGGCATTGATCCGCCCGAGGTCATAGTGAAAGACACTTGCCAAAGTGGCATGGCGCTCAATGAGCCTGAACCCGGAACCATGTGGTTGGGAAGCAAAATTCCTACTGCCCAGCCACGCCTGGGCCTATATCTACTAGTCCCTGGCTTACCTGGAGTCAATCAACTACAACAAATTCACAATAATATTGGCGTGATCTCTCTATTGTCACACAGCCCGTCAGAAGTAAATCTCCCTCAAATCAGACTGATCGTTAATGAAAAACACAGTGTTTAATGCCATCCCTTGTTGCTTGTTCATCCGGAGAAAAAAATCAAAACAGGCTCACCACGGTTCACATCAATGATCTCCTTCAGAATGAACCACATGTTAAGCAACAGCAACGGCAACAAAGGGGACAAACAACTACCCTTAGCGAGGTCGATTGATGTGCTAGAAATAGCATTGAATTCTCGCTCGGATCACATCTAGTCACACGAAACATGATTGCTGTGTCGCAGAATGTAGTCTTTGAAACGATCAGAAGGGAAAACGGAATGAAGATTGTTGGAAGGTTTTAAATCGTAGGTTCGAATGGATCAGACCTCATTTGGGACAAAACATTGAGAACGCTAAGAATGACAACAACACATATCTAAAACGTGGTCGAAATAATATTACATTCCGCTTGAACAGATAATGTTTAAACAAGGGAATCTTGTAAAGAAGACAAGAAGAAAAACACAATGTTTGGGAGGGGACGTATGTGTTTTATGCGTGACAATGTGAGCGGCAAGAAGAAAAATTGTTGTAGAACGTAGGATATATGGTATAAAGACTGAGAGATGGATAGAAAGTGGGAGAGAGCGAAAGAGAGAGAGAGAGAGAGAGAGAGAGAGGACGAGAGAGGGAGGACGAGAGAGGGAGGACGAGAGAGGGAGTGAGAGAGAGAGAGGGAGAGGGAGGACGAGGGAGGGAGTGAGAGAGAGTGAAAAGCGAAAGTGTTATATAGTGATACAATAATAATCCGCACATTATGGTTTAATAGCAGATGAAGACTATCATAGCATAAAACTTATAAATTGCTTTCCAGGCATTGTCAACCTCTTTCCGTATGTTAGTAGGGCTACATAGAATTGTTCTTCATGAAATTTATGGCAGCAGAGACATTTTCTAGGAAAATGTAGCTGCTATATTTTGAGGTTCACCTGTTGCCGTATGAGATATAGACATTATGACACTCTTCTATAAGGATTCATTATATCTATTTTCGCAGCTGCTTGCAGAGATGTAGAATTATTTGAGACCGAATAGAATAAATGAAAATAGATATGCAACGTACCTAGCGGGTTAGATAATCTTTCATCGGCTTAACGTCAGACAAATTAGAATATAGTTATCATTATATATATATATATATATATATATGTGTGTGCGTGTGTGTGTGTGTTTGTGTATGTGTGTGTGTGTGTGTGTCAACATGCCCGCATTGTATATACAAACGTAGAACTATATATATATAT
>NC_069003.1:3731490-3733644 GCF_001194135.2 Octopus bimaculoides
ATATATATATATATATATATATATATATATATATATACACAGATGAGTATATGTATATGGATGCATTTATGCGTGTATTTACGTGTGTATTCGTGCCAGACAAGCGCTTTCAGTGATCGACATATTCTTGTGTGAATTTGTGTGAAGTTATGTCTAATTTTGCATGTGTGTGTGTGTGTGTGTGTGTGAAAGAGATAGAGAGAAAGAGAGAGAGAATGAAATGGAGAGGCGAGAAAGTGTGAGTGCGCCAATGTGCGCTTGCGTGTGATGTCAAGTTGGCAGAGTGTTCCAAGACAAAAGCATTCTCCGTTGCCAAGCTCAGCTACTTTCTACAACAAAGATATTTCGTTTGAAATTATCCGTGCATGATTTGACGAAAAGAATAACATGAAGAGCAGCTGAAACTGGTTAATTTTTGTTAATAGCCAGACATTATGGCGTTGTATAAGCGAGGAGTCGATCAATTAAAAGATACGCCAAAGGCAGAAGCCATAAGGAACTCACTTAGACTATATCTTTGCTTCCTATTCTATCTTTCGTTTCATTCATGGTTGTTTATATTTTCCCAAATGTGGCAAGACTATAGAGTTCTCTCAGCAAGACGATAAGAAGAAATGACGTTCATCCAAAATAGTCTAGAATTTAGCGTTAGCAATCGATCGTATAAAAACCAGGTCGATGCAAGTGTCAGACGTGGCTGCATGCATATCTGGGTGAAAAGAAATTCGGTTCGCAAAGACAGGACTGCAAATATAAGGTTCAATGCTTAGCAAATCTTTCCGTATAGGTAAAGTTTGGTAGACAGGAATTTAACCAAACGGAAGAATATTGTATGTATGCTCTCGTTTTCTGTTTTGCTTAGAGTAAATTTTGACCGGCCACCTAGCAAGATTGCGACGAAAACATTTTATTTGGATCAACATTCTTTAAAGGTTAAGAAGGTCGTGCAGAATGTTATAGCCCTAGGTATTGTGATCATTGGCAGCATATGAATTAAGGATTTGCTTCTTCTCCTGAATATCCCAAGTTCAAGCATACCTTGCTCCAGGTAGGTTGGTATGTATCCTGTTGCACCAATAATAAATGTCATGGAGTTGAAAGTGCAGCGTGAGCCCTCGACCTGGAATCTCCTCATCAATCGTCCATGTACGACCTCTTGTATTTTTCTAACAACATCAGTGTCCAAAGAGCAGCTGATTTTCACAACAGACCATAGTTTTTCTATGTATGTATGTATGTATATATGTACGTATGTGTGCATGTAAGTTTGTATGTGTGTCTCTTCTATTTTTCAATCATTATAAATCTTCCACTGAGGTGGGAGCTGGTTTCCAACAAAGATACAAGGTTCCGTTTTTGGGATGCATGTATGTATATATGTATGTATACATGTATGTATACATGTATGTATACATGTATGTATACATGTATGTATACATGTATGTATACATGTATGTATACATGTATGTATACATGTATGTATACATGTATGTATACATGTATGTATACATGTATGTATACATGTATGTATACATGTATGTATACATGTATGTATACATGTATGTATGTCATTATTCAGTTTTATTTCAAGATTATTTTTTGCCAATAGAGAAAGTCCCTAACATGACTTGGAAAAATATACACAATGAAACAATGTTAAGGGTGGAATTCTAGAACGGCTAAATGGTAACCTACCATTCGATAAACTGGAAGAGAATATTTGATTATATAGTGCCCATCGTGTGGCACCGTCAACTTTTAGAGTGGGTGTAATTTATTGGAAATCTCTGGAGATTTTAAAGGCAGGTTTTTCTTCTAGTTTTGATATCGCTGAAATGTGAGTTTCAAAATTTGTAGCGTAATCAGTCGTGAGAAAGTGATAGAAAGCGAGAGTAAGAGAGAGGGGACAAAAAGCGAGAAAGGAGGACAAATAGAGAGAGACGTGGCCAAATAAGGAAAGAGAAAGTGAGAGAAAAAAAGAGAGAGAGAGAGAGTGACACTCACACTGAGAAAGGCACAGAGAGGAAAGTGAGAGAGAATGATAGAGCGAGAAAGAGAGAAAGTAAAAGGGAAAGAGTGTGTGAGAGTGAGAGGAGACAGAGAGATTGTGTCTGTATGTATGTATGTGTATGAGTGTGTGTGTGTGTGAGAGAG
>NC_069003.1:3733729-3739157 GCF_001194135.2 Octopus bimaculoides
GAAATAAATGAAAAGCAAATTTGACATTGCTTTCGATTTACACGAAAACGGCATTGAGCCGTTGCTAATATAGTAAGGCGCTCTCTCCTATGCTCTAACGAGCCAATCAATTTGCCGAATTAATGTAGTCCTAGATAGTTCTAAGAAGGAAAGAATGGGGATGGTTACGCCCGGAATTTCTTTGATCAAAGATCTGCAGGATCGGAGATTATTTAATGCCAAAGAAAACAGCAACCATTCTTTATTAACCGACTAAAACATGCATTGGAGCATCTCGACAGAAGATTGTTGGCAAGATCATCGAAAATTACATCAATTATAGAGCTAAAAGAAGCATTGACTGAAGAGCGGATAAACATGGATCAGTGTTTCATTAATAATTTAATCAAATCTGTGGTTAATCGAGTGAAAGCTGTGGTATTAGCTAAAGAAGGACCTACAAAATACGGAGACAAATTTTCATTCATTTTGAATAAATTTTCATGGAGTTAATTTAACATTGCGTTTTATAACCCTGGCGATAAGGTATTTGCAGGTCACAGCAATGTGGTTTTCTACAGCGATTTGTTCGGCAAGTTGCGGTTTTACATCCCCTTTTGAATTATTTATTGCAGAGAAATCTGCTACCCGCAAATTTATTGGAGACGACATGGAGTGCTGCGGTGTTTATGGATTTATGAGATCTTTGTGAAGACGCAGGTTTTAATTTTTAAGGTATTCGGCGCAAAATTGTAAGGTTGTGGATTCGATTCCCGTCGGTGCCGTGTGTCTTTATTTCACGTTGCTCCAGTCCACTCAACTGGAAAGAAAAAAAAAAGAATTGTGCCTGTAATTGAAGGGGATACAGCCATCCGAAATTGTGTGTCACCCCCCGATCTGACTGAGCACCTACGCTAAGAGAACGCGTGTTTGTGAAATGCGTTGTCACTTGCACGTTAATTTCAGGAACAAGCTGTTCTGTTGATACCACCAACTGGAAAACCTGTCGTAACCGACGCAGTTCCAGTGTATTCGGCTTACAGTCGTAAGGTCGCGTGTTCGATTCGTGGCAGTGCATTATGTCCTTCAGCAAGACGCTTTATCTCACTTGACTCCTGTCCAATCAGCTGTATGGTTCTACCAGTGGTATCTCTGGCGGGGGTGGTGCCGATGGATACGGGTAATTGTAACTTTTGTTATTTGTGTTAGCGTTGCTGTGGTATGATGTTAACCGTGGTGGTGTGGTCGTGCTGCCGTTTTTTGTTTATGTGTTCATCAAAATTGCCGTTCGCAACCAGACATAATGAATGAGTCTGACCTGAGTTCTATTAGTTGTGTCTGGCTGGAAGTCGCTTCCCTGTTCTCTTTCTCCACACGCAAATAAACACAAACACATGCATGCACACACTCATAAATACAAATGTATATAATACATACATTATATATATATATATATATACACATGCCTGTACATATATGCAAACATACATATATATAAATATATACAGCTGTATATAATACACACACATACACACAAACACACACACATATATATGTATGTATATATATATATATATATATGTATGTATATATATATATATATATATATATATATATATATATATATATATATATATATATATACATATATGTATGTGTATATGCATTTGTATATACATGCGTATGTGTGTGTGCGTACGTGTTGCATATACATATATATATATATACACACACACACACACACACATGTATGTGCGTGTAAACATTAGCATACATATATACTATGCGTACAAACACATGCAGATACATATATGCACATATATGTATATATATATGTACGTATATGTAAAAATACTTGTACACACACACATACACACACACACACACACACACACACACACACACACAAACAAAAAATAAGTCTTTATTATTATTTCACATTTTTTTTCGGTTTTTCTATTTTTGTTTTCTGTTAATATTCTTGAATCTTCTGAACGAGTCTATTTTATATTTTTCTACTTGTTACTCTTATGCTGTTATTGCTACAGTTGCTGCTCCTGCGGCTACTACTACTACTACTACTACTACTGCTGCTGCTGCTGCTTTTGTTGATTTATCAGTGTCCTTGTCACTGCCGTGTACGTCGTCGTCGTCGTTGTTGTAATGGTGGCGGTGTTGGCCGTTGTGGTTGTTCCATTGCAATATATTATTAAGATCATTCTTGTTGTCAGTTAATCATTTAACGGAGTCTTTTAATATCGTCTTGTCTTGTTTTGTTTTTGCGTTCTTTTTCTTTTTCTTTTTCTTTTTCGACGTGATGGCTAAATGCTGGCGGCGTCGGCATCGTCGATGGTGGTTTATTATGAAACTAACACAAATATCGTTACCACTGCTGCTTCTATTGCTGATGTTGATGATGCTGATGAAGGTGTTGATGCTGATTTTGGTTGTGGTGGTGGTGGTGGTGTTGGCGGTGTCTGTGGCCATGAAAGAAATGGTTGGTACTTAGGCACTCTAATGTTACGACAGAAGTAGCGGTAGTAAAATGAGAATAATGGTGCATGCATGGAAAGAGAGAGGTTTATATGGAAGCTCTTGTGTTTTATTGGGGTCGACGGTGCTGTTGCTGCTGCTGATGATGCTGTTGCAGGAGATATATTTGTGTTTACTGTAATAGTGTGGAGGCGCAATGGCCCAGTGGTTAGGGCAGCGGACCCGCGGTCATAGGGTTGCGGTTTCGATCTCCAGACCGGGCGTTGTGAGTGTTTATTGAGCGAAAACACCTAAAACTCCACAAGGCTCCGGCAGGGGTGGTGGTGGCGAACCCTGCTGTACTCTTTCACCACAACTTTCTCTCACTCTTACTTCCTGTTTCTGTTGTGCCTGTAATTCAAAGGGTCAGCCTTGTCACACTGTGTCACGCTGAATATCTCCGAGAACTACGTTAAGGGTACACGTGTCTGTGGAATGCTCAGCCACTTGCACGTTAATTTCACGAGCAGGCTGTTCCGTTGATCGGATCAACTGGAACCCTCGACGTCGTAAGCGACGGAGTGCCAACAACTGTAATAGTGTTTTGGTGTTTCCCCATTCCGGGGTCGATATAATAAAGTACAACTCAAGTATGTAAGTGATGACATCGACTTACTGATACCACTCAAACATGGTGGCCTTGCGTCAGAAATTGGAAAGTATTATGGATTTTTTATTTTGGTACAAGGCCAGCATTTTCAGGGAATGAAGACGATTACATCGATCTCAGTGTTATTTATTTTATTGACCCTGAAACTATGAAAAGCAAATACGACCTCGCCGGAATTTGGAATCAGAACATAAAATCGGAAGCATTTTATGTTGCCTGCAATTGATTCCACCAGCTCACCGCCTCATAAATCAGAATGGATTATTATTATTATCTGGAAAGTCGCCAAGTGCTCACATCGCTCTGCCTGCCAAGCAAGACGCTCTGTAGAAGTTCTTTCGTAGTAATTAGAAAAATCTAGATGCGGGCAAGAACAATGACGTTCTCGGGTAAACTCTAGGCGTTTGGAAGATGAGTCAGATGCACTCTTAGAATAGCTCTTCTCGCGAAGCAATTAAGTGAAACCTACTATGCGGAGGATTCCAAAGTAGCAAACATATACCAACACAGGGGAAAACAACCGTTGAGGACCGTTAGGCCGATCGAGATGAGATACTGAACGCTGTGATGTGACGAACTTGAGCACAGAGAGATAGCAGTTCGTGTTGCCTATATCTATATATATATATATATATATATATATATATATATATATATATATATATATATATATATGCATGCAAACTAAAACTTAGCATGAGGGACAGAGGATATGATCGTGTGGGAGATATTAGCTATCATTTCTAACAGGTCGAACGACAAACGCAATCGTGTGCTCCTTCTGTTGTCATAAAATTTCGAAAACGATTTTTGCTAATCAGTCATGCACAACCGGGAAATCGATCACGTAAAATCTGTCAGACCATGGGGCGCCTCAAGACGTGCTGTAGGAGGAGTGGAGAGAGATGGATATAGAAACAGGAACGGTTGCCTGCTATTTTTGTTTATTTATTTTAATTTTTCATAATGCATTTTTCTTTTGTTTTTGAGTTTTCTTTCATTTGTTTCAACCTAAATTTCTTAGAATGGTTTTTTTATGTACTTTTGTAATTTTTTGCTTTTGTGTTTCTTTTTCGTGTAATTTTTGGATATGTTTATTTATTTATTTATTTATTCGATCCATGTATTTTCTTTTGTTTTGTAAGTTGTTTTCTTTTTATTTCTTTTTTTCTTTTATTTTAAGCTCTCATTCTGCTTCAGTTAAGTCTCAACGGAACAAAAAACCAAAAACCAAAAAAGAAAAAAATTAGGAAAATTGTGATTAACACATTTTACAACATTGATTCAGGTTATCGTTATCATCATCCTCATCAGTATCATCATCATCACCACCACCACCACGTCATCATCATCATCATCATCATCACCATCATCATCATCAGTGCAACGAGCACAAATACCACCAAGATCAGCATCAGCAGCAGCAGTACCACCACCACCAACATCAACAATAACCACAGCACCACCATCATCATCATCATCATCACCACCTGAAGCGTCTTCATCATCTCCATCGTCAATATGCTCATCATCATCATCATCATCATCATTACACCCGCCGCCACCACCACCACCATCATCATCATCGTCATCACCGTCATCATCGTCACCGTATTCATTAGCTTTAGCACAAATCTGTCATTAGAAACTTCTTCGTGTTCGTGGTATCAACTTGAAATGGCTCGACTAAACACCCTCAAATCAAACCCTTCTAAAAGAAAAGGGATACAAAAGCAATGGACCCATTTAATATTTTAACACTCTTTATGCTGTTACAGGGCAACAAAACCACAACGTGTGAAGGCCATAACGGTTAAGTTCTACAATAGAAATGCTTGGCCTTGAATAACGGAAGAACAAATTAATACAATTGAAAGGGTAGGAAAAGTTGAAAGGAAATCTGCACAACACACGGCGAAAGTGTTAGGTTGGGCTATGATTTGGTACTTCTCTGTTTTCGAAAATATATGATTTTAAATGTGGCATACAATTACTGATTTGATAAATAGAAACATTTTTATTTGTAAATCCTTTTAAGAGAGATTTTCAGTAAGAGTACTTTAAAGTAAAGACTAATTGCCAATATAATGTAGCTGTCCTGGATGGGGGTGCCGAGCGCCCCTGTTCGAAAATATAAGGACACAGCTATTGCGTGGTATAGCCAGCTGAAAACTACGTTTCCCGGGCCTAGACAACAATAACTTTCGTCCCATCCAAGACTGCCACATTTTGTTGGTAAATAGTCTTTACTTAACGCACACACACACACACACATATATGTATATATATATATATATATATATATAT
>NC_069003.1:3739493-3742547 GCF_001194135.2 Octopus bimaculoides
GATAACTGAAGAATTAATACCGAATTACATTAGTTGAAAATATAACCACGCAAGCCAAAGAATTATAGAAGGAAAGAATTATTCGACTGGAGATTCTCAGAATTAAAGAATTAAAGGATTAATGAAGCGGACCATAAAACATTCAGTGGGAGGGACAGAGAAAGAGAGAGGAGGAGATAAGTAGAGAGAGAGGTGATAGTGAGAGGGAGAGATAGAGAGACAATGAGAGAAAGAGTGAGTGAGATACGGAGACGCGGGAGTGGGGAAATCATGGTTAATGAGAGAGGAATTTTGGAATGTTAAAATGTTGGCCAGAATAATATCTGAAGAAAGACGTTTGTATGGAATGAGAAAAATTAGCAACGCGAAGGCCACGTGGTTTAAATAATTACAGAACGAAGTTGACAGCAGAAAGCAGTGAACGGTATAATTAGCGAATTGAAAGAGAAATAAAAGCGAACAATTGAAAATAAGAATTGGGACACCATTAAGTATATTGGTGAAAATAGAGAATTAATACCGGAAGTGGAATTTAGCGAATTAGGATAACTTCAGGATTATAGATTAAATTTTATAGAAATCACTGGATTTAGGAACGTGAAAAGACGCAATAACATAAAGTATTAAGAACAGCAAAGAAAGCAACAACTATAATAATAATAATTATAATAATAATAATAATAATAATAATAATAATAATTGAACGAGATAATGGAAAAGGAAATGAAAGATTGTGGTTGGTGTTGCGCTCAAAATTGACTAGATGGAATAAAATCGAACCAGTTAATATGTGGGTGAAAGCATCACTTCGGTATGTGTCGGGAATTATAAAAGTGCAAAAGAGAGAAATGAAAAACATGGATCTGTTCTTCACTCGTTTATTAGTGTTCTCATTCTAATTCATGTCCATTTTCCGGATGTCTGTCTTCACATATCTGTGTGCTCTTGTTCCGCTTATTTCATTCTCTTCCTCTATAATCTGTATGCGTATATGTGCATGCGTTTGTGTCTCTGTGTGTGTATGTGCGTGTGTGTGTATGTGCAGTTGTGTGTACATGTATGTGTGTACATGTATGTGTGTGATTGTTCTTAGTAGCTGTGTGCTGTCTCTCATGCAACATAGGAGAGAGTATAGGCGAACACTGGTGATAGATCAGAGAAGGGCTCGTCAGTGCTCTATCAACATACTCAAGCAGGACATAGAGGCACAGTTGATAGTATGGGGCACACACACATACACGTATACATACACACCACACCCGTACATATCTACATTCACCATGATAGATTGCTGATCACCACATTTATAATTTTTTCTCTCCTTGTTTCTTTTTGTGTTCCTTTCAATTGAAGAGCGTAGGCTCGAAACGTCAAAGACTTTCTCTATTCCTGAGCGTAAAACTAATACAACCATTTCTTGTTTACACCACCTGTCTTCGTCTGTTTTCTTCGTGAATTCTCCAATATCTTCACGTAGGTACACATATGTGCAAAACAAATCGGAAATATATATCAATCCAAAATCGAACGTAATATAAATTAATATTTCGTTTTCGTTATTTCTCACAGCTGTCTGCTGATCGCTTGCGTGAAACCTTGGGTAACACTTCATGATGGCTTTCCCGCTATAATAAAATAATATGCACGTTCGATGGTGTGTGTGTGTGTGTGTGTGTGTGTGTGTGTGTGTGTGTGTGTGTATGTGTGTCTGGATGTGTTAGTGCGTGTGTATGCGTTTGTATATGTGAGTATATATAAATGAAAATAATAAGAAATATTTATATATACATATATGTATATATGTTCACAACTACAGGCGCACACATAAGAGTGTTTTGATTAGTATGGCGGATATAACGTTTAAATTGCAATATGTATGATGACTAAATGATCGGCCGGCACGTGATTATTTTGACAATAATGTCCATGTTATGTTTTATGCTATGCAATTATTTACGAAAAGCAACAGGAAGAACAACTACATAACAGCGACACCACTAAGAACGTCATCGACAACAAAAATTACAGTCCGCCATATTAGTTAACGTTTTACGCAAAATGAAATGCTGTTAACCATTAGAACACAGTAGCATGATGATGAGGAGGATGAGGATGATGATGATGGTTGTGGTGATGGTGATGATGTCGAACGTGATTGTTACAAGATTGAGGAAAAGAATGATCATGTAATGAAACACATTCTGGTGATGATTATACTTTCATGATGATGATGACAATAATAATAATAATGACGACGACGACGACGATGATGATAATAATAATAATGATGATGATGATGGTGATGGTGATGGTGATGGTGACAATGATGATGATCATGATGATGATGATCATCATGATGATAATGGTCATGACAGTGATGATGACGATAGTGATGATGATGGTTGCGATAGAAGCGTTGATAATTATATTAAATCTGATAATACCGCACATACTTAGACTTGCAATACCGAGATCACAAAACGAAAATATGATTAGACAGAATTGTAAGCAGCAGCAGCAGCAGCAGCAGCAGTAGTAGTAGTATATTGTGCTGTTGTTATAGTTGTTGACACTGCTGCTGTAATGGGTGATGTCTTATAGTCTGATCTGATTAATAAGTTGCTGATGCGAGGTAGGCGTAGCCATCACAGTTCGCTTCCCATCCTGGGCAGGTTTACGTTGTTGGCCTGAATTAAAAAAAACATACGCCTAAAATCACGGAAGATTGCATTTGTTAGCCTACGGTGGTACAAGTTTAGACATGACAGACACAACATCACGAGGAATAACGCCTCCACCGACGATCAAAGACAACGATGAAAATAATGAAAAGGAAAATGGCTGAGGGAAATGCAGTGTGCTCGTTGAAGCGTCGACACAATAAAACAACTTTCACTTTCATAATCTAACACACATTCATACGCACGTACATCTACACATACATACATGCATGCATAAATATTTGTGCCTATATATATATATATATATATACATATATAAACATATATATACGTATATATATATATATATATATATATATATATATATATATAT
>NC_069003.1:3743116-3744108 GCF_001194135.2 Octopus bimaculoides
TATATATATATATATATATATATATATATATATATATATACATATATAGGCGTATGTATTTGTATGTGAACATACGAATTATTCAACAGTGTTGCCTCACATTCACCCCAGCATCAAAATCAAAAATAAGCGTTTATTTTCTTTTTAATATTTTAGAAATCTCATAATAATCATATTATTACTAATTAGGTTTATTGCATGTGATCGAGAAATGACTAAATAAAATTATGTTAAAGTAGAATAAACACAAACAACATCAAATTCTATAAATTATACGGAATTGACAGCATATATGTGCGTAAACACGTATGATTCTATGTATGTATGTATGTATGTATGTATGTATATATATATACACATACACATACACACACACACACATATATATATTATATGTGGATATATAGAAATACACTTGTACACACACACACACACACACATATATATATGTATATATATATATATATATACACGTACGTATGTATACATAAATATATATATGCACATGAGTTCATATATTTATATGTATGTGTATACATATATGTGCGTATATATACATATATAGATAGATAAACTGAGAAATAGATAGACGCACAACAAACTACTTATCTAATATTAATGAACATCATTTTATTTAGTAAAACCTAAAGTGAGTCACATATTACTGAAACCCGAATTCACGTATAGATTCATTATAATTAATTACAGTTGCAAATATATTTTTAGGAAGAGAATGCTGAATCAATGAATAGGTAAAAGAATGGCTGAATTCGAAGTCACTGTCAAATATTTTCGCAAGATATTATATGCGGTTCTCTATATAAATATATTGTGTGATACATCAATTAATGTCTGACTATTTACATTTGCGATGATGCAAAACAAGAAATCTGATATACATATACGTACGTCTACATGTATTGAGCAACATACATATATTTCGTATGCATAAGTATGTATATATATATATATATATATATATATATATATAT
>NC_069003.1:3744208-3744631 GCF_001194135.2 Octopus bimaculoides
ACTGTGGCCATGCTGGAGCACCCCCTTGAATCATTTTAGCTGAAGAAATCGGCCCCGAGAGTTAGTCTTTGTAAGCCTAGTACTTATGACACTTAACGAAGGTGTTAGGCGGTGGGACTGAACCCGTTACAATTTGGTTGGGAAGCGTATACATGTAAATATATACACTCATACAAACAACACATACACAAATCCACGCAGTCACATATATGCGCGTACATATATAGCGAGTCGTGTGCGCTTTTTAGGATAAGAAACTATTCAGGACTGCAAAGTCTATCCGGAGAGAGGTAGAGATTAACATACAGGAATCTGTATAACATGTATGATGGTAATTTAACTTCAAGGCACAATCTTGAAATTCTCTCTCTCTTCCTTTCACACACACACACACACACACACACACACACACACACACACACA
>NC_069003.1:3745675-3746977 GCF_001194135.2 Octopus bimaculoides
TATATATATATATATATATATATATAAATATATATATATATATAGTTGGAATTTACAAAAGAAAACAGAAGACCAAGGCAGGTATATAATAAACAAACAAACAAACAAACAAACAGGTGTATTAGTTTAACGCTCGAGAAGGTAAGAAAGTCTTTTACGTTACGAGCCTTCGCTCTTCGACAGAACACGAGAAAACAAACAGAGAGAGAATAAAAAAAAAGCTTATGTGTCTAGCGGTCAATGATGGCGATATAAGTATTGAATTTCATATATATACTACGTATACATATTTGTGTTCACATATGTGTGTGTGTGTGCGTGCTTGTGCGTGTATATGCCTGCGTGTGTATGTGTATGTGAGTGCATGTGTCGTACCCGTGTGGTATACTATGGTGAAAAACATTTAAATCTCACGAGTCAATGCTAGTTGATGTAAACAATATTCTGCACAGCTGTCGTCTAATGATATCGTTGCTTTCGAGACCCCTGTTCATACTAATCGTTATTCTGACCTGTTGTGAACATTATATATTTTTCACCATTCCATATGCTATTTTGTTAATGTCTCTTTCTTCACATCTAAACAATTATACTCTGCAACAAATATAAGGAAAACCTGTATTACCCAACATACGAAAACCTGGAATTATGATAGTATTAGTTGCCGTTGTGGCCATAATCGATAGTAGATTTTCGTTTTCCTCTTTTTATATAAATTATTGCGTAAATTTTAACTTTCGTTTTTAACATAATGACACGTCTCGAGCAAGATTACGAAAAACTTATGACATTGCTGAAGACCACCCAATGGGTTGGTCCGTTCTTATGCTTCAATTATGCGTAAAATACATGTTCTACATATGGTGATGTTCGTTTTGTAATAGAAGCACCTTGAATAATGTAACAATGGCTCGCTTACTTCACTATTTTAGTTTTTGTTTTCCCCCTGTACGTTGTTTACAAATATCGAAAAGCTAGCAATATCTGTAGCTCCAATCTTTTTAGCTGTGCACATTTTAAAGTAAAGATATTGATATTTACTTCCAGACATTTTACCGTGGCTCGTAAAAAACAGTTTTTAAAATCTGTATCTGCACCTATGCGCAAGCTTGAGTATGTAAATTTATCGCTCATATCTTCGTATGCATTTCTGTGTGCGTGCATGTGTGTATATTTATATATATATATATATATATATATATATGTGTGTGTGTGTGTGTGTGTATACATATATATATATAAATATATTTGTATCTATCTATCTATATATCTATATATATATATATATATATATATATATAT
>NC_069003.1:3746987-3750925 GCF_001194135.2 Octopus bimaculoides
GGGAGAATATACAAAAAATAACAACAGACGAGGACAGGTGGTGTAAATAACAAAAGTATATATTAGTATGACGCTCGGGAATACAGAAAGTCTTTGACGTTTCGAGCTACGCTCTTCAACTGAAAGAATACGGAGACAAGGAGAAAAACACGGAGAAAAAAAATTGAATAGTGTTCAGTCAACGGTCAATCATAATATATATATATATATATATATATAAACACGTATATGTGTATGTATGCTAACACACACAGAGACATATATGTGTACGAACGTATATGCAAAACAGTTGCTACAAGTAAAATATATAAATATATGTATACAGAGGTCTGTTTTTGGGGGTTTTTTTCTTATTGCCTGTTGTTTGTTGTTTTTATTTTATATATTTTTGTTGGGAAAATAATTGCTACGAGTGTCATAATTAGTTAAAGTGAACGATTCCAGAGATATATTTTACAGAACAAAAAAGCAAAATTCAACAAAAATAAAAACGTAGTCTATTTTGGTGCCGTTGTTTTACATTTTGGTAATACAACTCCCATGTAACCCAACATTGTAGATATGATTTTTTTTTTTTATTATATGTTTGTCTACTTGCTATATGTAATGTTTTTACGGTGTTTCAAGCTGATTTCCAATCCTATGCAGAGCTCTGTATGTTTCTATTTCGGTGAGTAAAACAATTAATTATTGGATCCGGATCAATGCTGGAAACAGAGATTCCTTTCTTAACCCGCTAACATCCAGATTACTTTGTCAAGCCTAATGTTTGCTTATTCACATAGTTTTAATTAATCATGCATTAACTTATAGACTTGAGGTTTCAATGATGTGATTCTTTATTTTCAGAATGGCATTGTAAGGTAGGTGTGATAGGCTGGACATGACCAGTTTTAATATAAAGCCAGTAGGATATTTTTGGCTGTATATGGTATGTTTAAATGATAAAGGATTAACCCTTTACTGCTTTACTGCCGCTACGTTCTGAGATCATATTCCACCGAGGTTGAATTTGCCTTTCATCATGTCTGGGTCGATTAAATTAAGTACCAGTTACGTAGTGGGGTCGATGTAATCGACTTAATCCCTCCCCCACGCCCACAACCGCATGCATTATCTTACAGCTTTGAGATTTCGATGATGCGAAAGCCCCAGTAAATTGGTAGAAAGGTGAGTGACTGTGGCGAGGATGGATTATGCGAGGATGGATTACTCTCAACTTTCATGTGTGAACCGGAGGATTTGAGAAGGAGAGAGGCGCCTGCTGAGTTGCATCTGGGGGTCGGGATAACCAGTGAGTGTGGGGTCCATCGGCTGTCCACATGAGGAACTCCCTCCCACTTTGGGGAAATTTTATTGTTTAATTGTATTGTTAATTGTCATTATTACTTTTTTGTTTACCTGATTTTGTGCTAAACCGCACGTGTCGCCAATTTTGTATTGTACCTGTATGTTTTTCTGTCCGGCCCTTGTGGCCAATAAAGAAATGATTATCATTATTATTATTAGTAGTAGTAGTGGTAGTAGTAGTAGTAGTAGTAGTAGTAGTAGTGGTATAGTAACAGTAGTAGTAGTAGTATGACGTGTTTCCTGTTTGTAGCCCCTACAGTGAGGCGTCATTGACTTGCGAATGCAAAAAAAAAAAAAACAGAAAAATGGTTTCTTTTAAAATATTTCCGCTAGAGAACCCTCATGAAATGCTTCCAGTTATCTGTACCATACTGGGAGAGAACAATTGCCGTTAATTGTTAGTCTTTAGAAATATTATTGTTTGTGTTTTCTTCCAATTTAAAACGGCTGCTATAGTAACCAGTTACACCACAAAAAAAAAAAAAAAAAAAAACACACACAGATACACACTTACAGAAAATTAAAGACACAGCAACACAATCATTTCACTACGTACAGAAAATAATTAACGGTTTTACTGAAAACATTAACTTTGAAATAAAATTTAGTAAAATTTTTGGAAATTACGAGTGCTTTCTGGAAAGTTCCTGGCTTTAAGTTGTTACGAAAGTCCTGGTTAGATGTTCAACCTTCTGAATTCATTAACAGGGGCTTAGGGAAATTGAACGACCGCTGCAATATGTGTGTGAATTTGAGAGGCGAATATTTTGAGGTACCTGTATTTCAAATGGCCACATTTTTCACATTCTGTGTCTCGCTGAATCTGCATGAAAAGCGCATTAACGGTACAAGTCTTTGTGAAACGAACAACCACTTTCACACATACCTATATAATGTAAATCCTTGAATATCGCAGGTGTTACGTTCTAAACCCCACCGCGATAGGTGAAAATCCGCAAAGTAGAAACAGTACTATGTTGTATATATTTTTAAAATTATTTTTATAATTTGTATATATTTATTTTATTATAAATGCAAAACAACACCACAGAGGAATCGATGTAAGCTTAAATAACAGACCACGATATGGTGAAGGATTACTGTATACTCAACGTCAAGAGATGTATATTATGCGACATATAAGAGTATAACAATAGACACTAACCATTTAGCTACTGGAATTTCACGTTGCTGATCATGAGACTGAATACGAAGGAAATATATTTGTTCGTTTATGATTTTAAAAATTCTTTCTCTTTTTGCATCCACGAAAATTATGGACTCAGCTTGGAGCCATGAGTTTATTAGTTAATATCAATTTTTTTTTTCTATATCCACTTTCGTGTTACTAAATTTTGTTTTATATCTCAATATATTGAGAAGCCCTTTGGCATTCTGTAGTCACGGTTTATTTTCTGTTTTTTTCTTCCTACTTACACTTTCTTTGTTTTGTTTTTTTCTTAAGTTTTGAATTACTATTTTTTATAAATATCTTTCTTTTCCTTTCAGATAACTGTAGAATAGTTCTACATATATAATTCCCCTCAATTTTATTGTTCATGTTGTTGCTATTGTCCAAATCAACTCAGATGCATGAACAATAATGTTTTCAAATTTTGACGCAAGGCCAGTGATTTCGGGGGTACGTCGCTCAATCGACCCGAGTGATTTGCTGGTTTTACAGAGTTACTGATTTTATCGACTCCGAAAAGATGAAAGTAAAGTCTACCTCGGCGGAATTTCTACTTAGACGGACGAAATGCTGCTAAACATTTTCCCCGACTCGCTCAAGATTCTGCTAGCCCGCCGCTTTTAGGTCTATAAACAATAATCGTTTCTACTAAAGGAACAAGGCCTGAAATCTCGGAGTGGGGGCTCGTCGATTATATCAACCCCAGTGACTAACTGGTACTTATTTCATCGACCGACACCCCAATACTAACTTTCTCTATCGATCTCGGTGACATTTCGAATAAGAACGTAACGCCGGACGAAATGCCTGTCGGGATCTTATCCGGTTTTCTAACCATAGAACCATCTTGCCGGCTTCTCGTTCACATATATTAGTTATGTCTGAAGTTCCATTTCGTTTCTAGCTGTAATATTGGTATGGCTAATTACAGTGGCGACTTATTGAAAATGTTATATTATTATTATTCTTGTCTACTTTTGTCTTTTTCGATAAATTAAATTATCAGGCATTTCAGCAGAATAAAATTTCTTCGTAGAATATTATGCAATAAATAAGCGCATCTATAATAATTCTTTCCTTTTTGCTTCTATTGTACAATGTCTAGTTTATTTATTTGGCAGGGGGTTCTCTGTCAATCCTTCATAGATTTCTAGTATGTAATTTCCTTGTTATGTACATACTTGCATATACATACATATATACGTGCGTGCGTGCGTGCGTGCGTGTGCGTGTGCGTGTGTGTATACTTCGTTTTGGGATTTGGTTTGCAAGAATCTGTATGTGAGTATATATGTATATATATGTATATGTATGTGTGAGTATGCCCGTGCGGGTAGGTGTTGTTGAATATATACCTACACATACATTTATACATACACACAGACATTTATATATA
>NC_069003.1:3750939-3751221 GCF_001194135.2 Octopus bimaculoides
ATATATATATATATATATATATATATATATATATACACACATTATATTTATGGATCTAGTCCTCTAACAACATAAACACACACGTATACACACAAACACACATGCTCACACACATACACACACATATATTCTTGCATGCAAAATTGCATACATTCAGATATGTATGCATACACTCAGGCGTACATACATACATACTCACACACACACACACATATATATACACACACAGGTATGTATATATATATATATATATATATATATATATATATATATATATATATA
>NC_069003.1:3751327-3752901 GCF_001194135.2 Octopus bimaculoides
TGTGTGCTGGTGTGTGTTTGTCGCAGGCACACACTGTAGTCTTCACTTTTGCTTTTTTACAATTACCGTAACCTAATTTTCTGCCAAATTCCCTATTGAATTTTCCATGCAGTTTATGTAAGAATGTTTCCAGTCTTTTGCCAATTCTGGTATACATCATTTAACGTTGTCCTATAAACACATCTATCACCATCCGGTTTGATTTAGAAAGATGCTTATAAAAGGCACTCCATACGCAGAGTAATTTTTCTAGTGATACAAATAGGTTGTTAGGCACGGAGTTGTTAGACACACTTCTTTTGTAGGATTGTTTGTGTATAATTTTATTTTCTGAGCAGTTTCAATCTATTCACGTTGGCTTTGCAGAGGTATCGACGTGTTGTTGTGTAAGTACTTAGTCCATCATATCAACGCCATTAGTTTTTTCAATTATCTTAAATATTTTATCGTTCTCTGGTTTATCGAATCGCTGTCTTAAGCTTTATCGCCGCAGCACCGGAGGCGTTAGTTCACATTGCCGAAAATAAATACATGTGGAAGCGGAGATAGATGCGTAAATATACACATATATATATATATATATATATATATATATATATATATATATATATATATATATATATATATATATATATAACCATGTATATTTAAATATGAGAATATTTTACAGCATTATTCTCAGTCAGACATTATGAAGGTGAGAAATTATCTACAAAAAAACCATTAATAATTTTTGTTCCAAATTTTCTGTAAAAGTGCAGGAAAGTCAAGGGTGGATGTAAATCGATTATATCACGCTCAGTCTTCAATTCATAAATATTGTATAAGTCCAAAAGGATTAAAGTCAAAGTCGACTTCGACAGCATTCGAACTCATATCGTGGTGACTTACGAAATGCCGCTAAGCGTTTTGCCCAGAGTGTTGCTACTTGCTTCGGCTTCTGTATTGTCTGCCAGATCCTGCTTCGATCTCTATTATATTAGAATTGGTTATGTCACGTCTTGATCTCAGTTTTGCTCAATGCAGAAGAAAAAGTTTCCTTCTTCAACCATACCAGGCTCTTAAGGGGCGGCTCCCCGGTTTCACGGTGTGTATATTCTCCGCATTGACGGGACGCCGGTCCGTCGAAGGAATAGTCATTTTAACCAGGTGAGGGTATTGGAGCAACATGAAATGAAGTGTTTTGCTCAAGAACACAACGCGTCACCCGGTCCAGGAATCGAAACCACAATCTTACGATCATGAGCCACGCGCCTCCACTTGCTCGTTGCATCATCGCCAAAACTCTTCTCATGGCTTCCTCTTGAGCATCAGCAGGCTTTTGACAAAATATGATGCAGTTTCTCTGCAATATGCAATCAGCTAAAAGGAAAATCCGACGAATTTTTTTGTACTTGTTCTTGATCTTTTTATGGATTTACTACATACATATATGCAAGCATACATACATACATGCATACATGCAAACATATATATGTAACTAAACTCGTGCTGTCGGTGATATTTTCCCTCCTTTGGACGTTTCCTATTTCCCTTTATTCCTTTCCGACGAAGAGGTATGGTCGAAACGTCAA
>NC_069003.1:3758523-3767020 GCF_001194135.2 Octopus bimaculoides
GTGTGTGTGTGTGTGTGTGTGTGTGTGTGTGTGTGTGTGTGTGCGTGAGTCTGTGTGTGTGTGTGTGTGTGTGTGTATGTGCATATATATATGTATTTCCAAATATAGATATATATATACCTGATGCGGCTAGCTCTAGCGTTTTGTGCAGAATGCAAAGAAGTGGAAATGGGAAGAGGTTATATGTAAACTTTATATAAGATCTTCCAAAGATGTAAATCGCCTCCATTTATGTACGAAATAGCATCATTAGAACTTTATGTAGAAAAACCTTTCCGATATCATTTTCCGAGCTTTTGAATTCCATGTTCAAATCCTGCCTTAGTCGACATTGACTTTTAGACATCCAAATCTAATAAAACAGAATTTTTGTACAGATCGCTTGATTAAGGGAAATTTTAAAGCGTTCTGAGTTTTCATTCGATCTTTCATCGATTTTTGATCAATGAAGTTCTGTATTATTCAAGTGATTGTTTTGTAGATTTCTTTATTTAGACGAAGGAATGTTTTTGCATTATTATTTATCTGTCACTTGTTGAGATCATTAGACTGCTGCCATGCTGAGGCACCGCCTTGAAGGGTATTTTGGGCCGAAACTCTCAACGCACTAACCTCTCCACCTTAGAGCTACTGTGCTGAATGAGCTAAATATTAATGAATATATACATTTACTTATGTATTGAGTTCTATTTTTCTTGCTTGCATCGCCATACTCATATACACACATATATATATATATATATATACAATGGTGTGATCATTGTCGTCAAATCTACAAGGTCCATCTGATGTAGTGATTTCGCAGAAAGCATTTGTGGCTGAGAAAAAGGGAGAAAAAGTGGGAGAAAAAGTGAGAGAAAAAAGAGAGAAAGAAAGACAAACGTAGGAATGTATAAGTGCTCTAAAATCTTGAGAGAATCAAGAAGTCGTATTTTGAACATTAATATGTTGTAGAAGAATATGTGTTCATGTGTCTTTGGTGTGTGTGCATACGAGTCACAGCTAGAGCGACATAGAGCGTTTGTATATGTATGTCTGTGTGTGTTTTTTTCTTCTCCGTATGAAGAATGTATGAGAGAGAGAAAGAGACAGACAGACAGAGAAAGAGATAAAACGAAAAATTTAGCTTATAAATGAAAGAATATTACATGAAAGAGAGATTATTTAAATGCCTTTTCTTCTCATAACAAATGAAAAGAAGATTAAAAAATTGCAATAAATAAGAAATAGAGAAAAATAGTTAGACGATAACGGGAACAAAATAGACTGAGAGAAAAAAGAAAGAAAGAAATATGCAATGAAAGAGAATGAATAAGAGAGGAGATTAAGAGGTAGAGTGGAGAAGAATCAGGAAAATGCAAGTGTGGAATAAATGTGTTTGAGAAAGAGACTATGAGAAGGAATAAAATGAATAATGGATGAGAGATGGACGGAATAAAATAAAAGTTTAAAAACAAATTGAACAGGAAGAACGAACGTAAGAATTTAATCTTGAAAGAATTACATAATGAACGAAATGAGGAAAGTTTGAAAGAATGGAATGAATGAAAGAAAGAATGAATTCTTATTTCAAAGAACAAAATAATGCATGAATTAAGAGATTAATAGACTTATGAAGGAATAAAAGAGTGATTGGAGAATTTAAAAAATTAAAGGATGTAAAAATATAAAAGGAAGAATAATGAAGGAATTATACAATTTAAGAATGAGAGGCAGGCATGTCTCAGTAGATATGTACAGCTCACTTTGTAACCACGTGATATCGGGTTCAGTGGTTCTGTAAGACAATGTGAGCAAGTGGCTTCTGCTATAGTTCCGGTTGTACGAATGCCTGATGAGTTAATATAGTTCAAGGAAATATATTGATTCCAGTCGTATATATGAAAGCCTATACGTTTTCTTTTTACTTTCTCCATTTGTAGAAGGGTGTATTAATTTGGCGCTCCTGAGTGTGTGTGTATGTGTGTGTGTGTGTGTGTGCGTGTCTGTGTCTCTCTCTAGCTGCAGAGCGTGGCTGTGTGGTAAGAGGCTTGCTTCCCAACCACATGGTTCCAGTTCCGTCCTACTACGTGACACCTTGGGCAAGTGTCTTCTCTTATCACCTCGGGCCGACCAAAGCCTTGTGAATGGATATGGTAGGTGGAAACTGAACGAAGCCCATCAAATATATATTTATATGCATATGTTTGTGTGACTGTGTTCGTCCCACCACCATCACTGGAAAAGCAATGCTGGTGTCTTTATGCTTTTGTAACATAGAGGTTCGGCAATAGGGACCGGTAGAGTAAGTACTAGGCTTACAAGGAATAAGTCCTGGGTTCGATTTGTTCGACTAAAGGCGGTGCTCCAGCGTGGCTGTAGTCAATAGACTGCAACACACAAAAGAAGAATAACTATATATATATATATATATATATATATATATATATATATATATATATATATAGGTTTAAGACAAATTATTGAAGACATCAAAGAATTGCAGAATGAGACAAATAAAGAAAATAGTCAAGAATAACAGAATGGAAAGTGACATATAGACAGAAATACGAAATAAGGAAATGGCGGAATTATCGCTGAATTTCAAAATGGGAAAATGGAGTAAAATAATGTAATGATGATAATATGAAGTACTGAAAGGGAATACATAAAAGTATGAACGAAAACTAATGACAAATCACAAGAATAACAGAATAACAGAATGGTAGAATGGAAACGGAGTAACAGGAGGTGAAAGAACAGCAAAAGGAAATAAGGCGACTGTGAAAGGATCGAACAATTAAATGATGAACCGTCAGAATGATATAAAAAGATGAAAGGATGAAGTGGAAGAAAGATATAAAAGAAACGTATAAGACTTACAATGAAACACATAACAAATATGGCGGAAACATGAATATCTTTAAACGTGGTTAAAGAATGAAACAGATATGGATTTGTATAACGCAGATAAGTCAGAATGAAAAGGAGGACGATTGAAAGGTTAAAGATGGGAAGAGACGAGAGAATAATAATGATTTTTAACATTACTACAAAAAGTCTGTATCTTTGTGTGAAAGAAATAACATCGATAATTCGATCCTTGTAAAACGAAACTATAAATTCTGTCGCGAATCATTCTTTGGTTCATTGTCGTTTGGCTTTAATGACCAACAATGGCAAACGGCGTTGGATTTAATTTCCGTAGCGTACAGCGGCTTTGAATTCCCTAAGTGAATTTAACTTCAACTCTGTTCTGCTCGTCAGACACGTAGCTTTACTTTGATGCACTCGTCGTCGTTTCTGAAGTATATACATACATATCTTCTTTTATTCTTTAATTTCTTTCAGTCATTTGACTGCGGTGATGCTGGAGCACCGACTTTAGTCGAGCAAATCGACACCAGGTCTTATTCTTTGTAAGCCTAGTACTTATTCTGTGAGTCGCTGTTGTCGAACCGCTAAATTACGAGGACTTTCTGTTGAAGAGCGTAGGCTCGAAACGTAAAAGACATTCTCACTTTCCCGAGCGTTAAACTGATACACCTGCTTGTTGTTCATACACCTGTCTTTGTTTTTCTGCAGATTCCGCCTAATTAGACAGACAGACAGACATACAGAGATAGATAGATAGATAAATAGATAGATAGATAAATAGATAGATGATCACACAGGTACACAGATATCAACTTACAGAGAGAGACAGACAGACAGAAAGAGTGGAAGCTAGCCGAAGAAACAGACAAGCAGTCATTTATAAAATACGAGAAAGAATCATAGCCAAATATTGGTATTTAGATGACTTGTTCAGAGAATCCTAAATATCAACGCCTTTACCGAATTAGTGATAATACAATTGCTAGGTTAGTGTAAAATATTAAACACTGGTTGGTGGAGTTGAAATGAAGTGTTTAGAAAATTATATAACAACTGTATTTTTCACACATATTTCACAGACACATAATAATAATTCACGCTATCACCACTATTTCATCGTAACATAAGATCAGACGCATACACACAGACAGAATCTCTAATATAGATATTCACACAAGCAGTCTGTGTGTCTCTCACCCAACCATCACCACCCACCGTGCTAACAGATCTATTCTGATAGAGTAAAAAAAAAAAAGACTAAAAACGACGAAGTATAAAAACTGGGAAATAGAAATGAAAGAAAAGGTCAAAGAAAATATTTGATAAAATTTTAGATCTGGTTACGATGAAAGAATAGGAGAGAAATATACACACATACATACACACACATACATATATAGCAATGTAAATGTATACGTATACGTAAATGCATATATATATATATGTGTATTTTTTATTCAAATATATATGTAAATACATATATATATGTGTGTGTGTCCCTATATATATAGGTATATATATACATACATACATATATATGTGTGTGTGCCTATATATATATGCGTATGTGTGTGTGTCTATATATATGTATATATATATATATTTGTACACATATATGGACATATATATGTATAAATGCGTTTACATATATATATATACACACACATATATACAGATATATATAAACATATGCAATACTTATATACATGTATATAAATAGAATACATACATACATACATACACACATATATACGAATCGAAATATATGCATAGACCATCAGTTATATTTGCTTCGCATTCTTTACTAATTTCAATTGTATCTCCTTATACGAGCGTGTGTGAGTGTTTGTATGTGTGTGTCTGTGTGTGTGTGTGTGTGTATGTGTGTGAGTGAGTGTGTCTTTATAATGGCTTCTACGTATGTTTGTACGTTTTCGACGAAGGAGGAACCATTTTTGGATGAAAGGAACCATCTCAGTGGATAGATTTGAATAATTAATTAAAGGAAACGAAGAAAAAGTAAAGACGACATCAAGAATGTTTTTATAGATTTTATATTAGAAGTTGGAGAAGTCATGGCATTGAACGGATTGTAAAAGATGGCAAGAATGGTCAAAGCGAATGAAAGAGTTCAATGGAAAAAGCACCAGGAAATTGTGAACGAAAACAAATACAAAGAAAAGATCAACCCCGAAAAAAAAAAAAATCATACGAAAAATAAAGAATTGATTCGGTGAACGAGAGAGCAATGTAAATGTGAGAACTGAACGAAGAAAATGAAAGAAGACATAACAGAAAGAAAAAAATGCATAAAGAAAGAATGAAAAGTTGGATAGATGAATGAATAAATGAAAGAAAGAAGGAACGAAAGGAATATATAAAGAAAGAAGGAAAAGATGTGTGAATGATTGGGAGATAGAAAGAAGGAAAGAAAGAAATATATAAAGAGAGTAGGAAAAATTTGGATGAATGAATGAAAGAAAGATAGAAAGAAGGACAGAAGGACAAAAGGAAAGAAACAAATATGTAAAGAAAGAAGGAAAAGATGGCTGAATGAATGAAAGAAAGAAATTATTAAGAAAGAATGAAAAAATGAAAGAATGAATGTAAGAAAGATAGAAAGAAGGAGAGAAAGAAGATGCAACAGAAAGAAATGTATAAAAAAGAAAGAAAAGATGGATGAACGAATGAAAGATAGAAAGGAGGAAAGAAGGCAAGACAGAATATACAACAGAAAGAAAGGAATATATAACGAAGAAAAGATGGATGAATCAAAGAAGGAAATTTAGAAAGAAGGAAAGAAGAAAAGAAAGATGTAAAAGAATAAAGAACAGAAATGGTGAAAATGGTGGCAAATCCTTTCTACAATCGGCACAAGGCCTGTAATTTGGAGGGGGGGGTTAATCTATTACATCGACCCCAGTGTGTAACTGGTGCTTAATAAACAATTATTTTTACTCTAGGCACAAGGCCTCCGAAATTTTTGAGAAAGGGAATAGTCGATTATATTGACCCCAGTGCGTAACTGGTACTTATATCATCGACCCCGAAATGATGAAAGGCAAAGTCGACTAATACTACTGCTACCATCATCATCATCATCAGTAGTACTAATAGCAGTAGTAGTTGTTGTAGTGGTAGTAGCTATAGTAGCTGTAGTAGTAGTAGAATCTTGCATTTCCTCAGCTATTGTATACAGCTTGAAAATTTTTGCATGTCGCATTATCGTCAGAGATTTACACTTTGGTTTCTATGGAAATGGTGCGTCCACAGATGAAGCGGTTAAAGTGCTGGCCATGTGAGCTGCAGACATGCACCCTAGGTACCCCTATGTTAAGCGCGTGCGGTCTCGATCATGACCTGTGTCGTTCCTCAGCCAAGCAAAGACCGAGAGAATAGTTTCCTGGCGTCTAGAATATCATCAGTTGTTCTCTATCGACTTATCGCCGGACAAAGGGATTGGCGAATTTGCCAATATAGCAATCTATAAGCGTTTGGTGGCGAGGAATTACGACGACGTCCTTGAAAATGCCTTGAACATCAACGGAAAAAAATCTCACTGGTATATATATTTGTAGGAGGGGTGCTGTGGATAACTAGCGGAAGATCGTGATCTGGTCGTGCTACAGTCTCGAGAAAACCTCTACACCTACATAAGTGTCGTATATATTTTGATACATTTTCCTACAGAAATTATAAGATTTATGCATACATTATCCAGACGGAGAATAGGTCTGTTTTTGAATAAATTATTTTGTTTTCTTTTGTCATTTGGTCTCCTATGTAACATAGCTATTAATGGTACCCAATAATAAATAAGCAAGAGAATTGAATTCGCTTCCTCAGCATTTAAACAAAAGAATAAAATTCATACGAACAGTTTACTTCAAAATATTTACACTCTGGAGACAATTTGATGGAGAATATTAGTCAAAAGAAACATTCTAAAGAATATTTGATTAAAATAAAATACATGTAAATAACTAACACACATACACACACAATTTTGTTTTTCTCAAACTATGTTAACGCAAAATATTTTGAGTAAAGGAGAACTTTGCTTCTATCATACGAAACTAGAAGTAAACTATATTTAGGTAAAGTGCACAGGCAAGAAAACAAGGATTACATGATAGCGTTATGTGGAAAAAAACCGGTGTTTTGTGCCCGATGCTTTAACATCGGTTTAAAGAATACATTTTCATATACCGGTGCATGGTAGAAAAAAAAATGGTTGTTGTTGACGTTATACATTGAGGATGTGCGAGAAATTGAACGACGGAACGACTTTCGCATATACCTTCGATTGAATATAGCAATTTTAACTTAGAGCATGAGTAGCGTTGAAGTGCAGTTGAGTTTAATAGTTTAAGGTTTTCACCCGAGGGTCTTTGACTAAAACTAAATATCTTAGTGTTATTGCTTTAATATTTTTGGCATGTTTCCATTATTTCGCTTATATTTAGATGCAAATTGTTTAATATTTTTTTATACCTGTGTAGAATTCTTTTTGTTTCACGTGTAAGATGAAAACTCAGCATATAAAATGGTTTAAATATGTTTGCTTTCCTCCTGTTGATTTACATTTCAAACCGAATCAAATTTGCACGGGTTAAAAAGTCGTAACCTGTTCATTTCAGATTTTTCATGATTAATAATCAAATTTTAAAATTCTTCAAGGAATCAGTCAAAGTTGAATATTGCAAAGCAATTTTACAATTTCACAAAGAAAAGACATGAAGTACAGATCAAACTTACAAAATAAAGACAAAATATGCTTCAGAAGATACGCTACTGCAGAACTATTACGTTCATAGTAGTCAGCAAATGGCATGCTAGGAACCACAAAGAAGTGTGTGAGTTCAAATAGGTCGTAGTAAGTCTTAGCTTCGAAGGGAATATTTCAAAATATTTAAGCATGGAATAATTCTACAGGTGAAAGTCAAAATATATATTTAACATAGCAACCAACCACTTTCTCAAAAACAGACAAACTTTCAATTTGCAACAACATATGCAAGTGAATATAAAGAGGGTGGGTGAAAGGTAAGCAGGCATTAAAGATTGGTTATAAAATCCATGTTCCTTTTACAAATGTATGGAAAGAAATGACAACGGTCTTCGGCCATTTGAATGTGGTGAGTCACGTATTCAGCTAAACGCTTGATATATGCAATATCAATGGTTCCTCTCTGACTCAGCAAAACGATCAGCAGCCTTCTAAATATATAACTAACCTTAAATTTTAGAGGGTGCTACTTTTTTCTGGTTTATAAACTACTGACGACATATGTGTGTGTGTTTGTGTGTCTGAGTGTCTGTCTTTGTGCGTGTGTTTGGAATATGTATGTGGCTATGTATCCATATACATGTATATACACATATATAGATAAACTTGCTCGCATACCTACATATATATATGCACACGCGCACCTAGACACACACACACACACACACACACACATATATATACATACATATATACACACACACACGCATATATATATATACATACATATACACACACACACGCATATATATATACATACATACACACACACACGCATATATATATATACATACATACACACACACACGCATATATATATATACATACATATATACACACACACGCATATAT
>NC_069003.1:3767030-3767517 GCF_001194135.2 Octopus bimaculoides
ATATATATATATATATATATATATATATATATATATATATATATATACATATACACACGATAAAGCATGAGTATATTTGGACACCTCGGTACACTACTGTCTTAAAGACGTCACTTCCATATGTTGTTAGTAAACAGAAATACTTTATTCAAATCCATCTGTATATTTTTCTGTAAAAATATTTCTCTATTCATTTGTGACAAACAATTCCTTTAGAATCAAAAGCTATGCAGTATCTCCGTTGAATGATTGAAAAGTCTCATGTATATCTATTTATCAATCTAAATGTGCGTATGTATCTTTCTATGCATAAATCTATCGATCGCTCTGGCCCTGTCTGTCTGACTACTTCTCTCTCGCTCTCTACAATTTTATGTGTGTATAAATTTATAAACTCGCAGGCATATACAAACACACGCATACATTCTCATGCATGGGTCTTAGCTGCATATATATATATATATATATATATATATATATATATATA
>NC_069003.1:3768307-3769603 GCF_001194135.2 Octopus bimaculoides
ATGATTGACCGTTGACTGAACACTATTCAATTTTTTTTCTCCGTGTTTTTCTCCTTGTCTCCGTATTCTTTCTGTTGAAGAGCGTAGCTCGAAACGTCAAAGACTTTCCGTATTCCCGAGCGTCATACTAATATATACTTTTGTTATTTACACCACCTGTCCTCGTCTGTTGTTATTTTTTGTATATTCTCCCATATATATATATATATATATATATATAAATTAGGCAGCAGTAAACATAACAAAAAGGAAAACGCCTACATTGCTACAAATAAGAGTTAAACACCCTAATGCTGCAAATCACATAGCTGTGTACATAGATGCTGACAAGGACTGTAATGGCCCAAAGAGTGAAGGTGTCAATGAAGAGGTCACAGATGTGTGACGAGACAGAGAGAGACAGAGGCAAAACGATTTAGGGAGAGGGTGAAACTGTGACAAAGGGTTCATATGTTGTCAACGTAACTTCAGCAGGAGAAATGTTAACACTCATTATTGTTGGTGCATTCGTATTATTTGGCCCAGCATCGGATGGCTTTTTGAGTTTTATTGACTGGATGGTAATTTGTTTGCCGGGCCTTCTCATTCGTTCTTTATATTATTCCTGTGTTACACTCTTTGTATTTCTTGAAATAGTATAAAGGTGTGTTTGTTGTTATTAATTTCCTTAAGATTTGTCGGTGAGATAAACATGGATGCATTTCTTTAACATCTTTTTCTGAGCGTATGTGTAAAGCTTCGAAGGAACGTTTTGTGAAGGTTGTTTTAAGAAACTTATTCACAAAAGTAATTAAAGACATATCGATTAACTATATCTCGACTAAATGGTATATTTCACGGATGATTGATTTCAGGGATTGTTTTGTAGGCAAAACCATACGGTAATTTACGTAACTTTGTTTCCGCTGTGTATGTATGCGTGTGTCGGTTGTTTTTTTCTTTACAACTTATTTGACATTTATTCATGGCCATTTATTTAACAACTTGTCTAAATATTAGCTGTAAAATAAATGAATCAGCAGAAGCGAGGATTTTTACATTTTCGTTTGACAATCGCAGTTTGTTTACGATGCATGGCAGCCTCAGAATTAAAATTTCGATCTGAGCAATATCTTGAGATTTTACGCATATGGAGTTTCGAGAATTGCTAATCGAAGAGTTAACATATACATAAGCACATACCCATATACATATACTAACATGTATACATGTGCGTGTGTGTGTTAATATATGTGTATATATATATGTATACATATAAAGATAGATAGAGCGAGAGAAAGTACTACGAGAGAGAAA
>NC_069003.1:3769839-3771596 GCF_001194135.2 Octopus bimaculoides
TATATATATATATAAATGTATACATATAAAGATAGATAGAGCGAGAGAAAGTACTACGAGAGAGAAAGAAGGGGAGAGATGGTAAATAATTGTGTGTACTTATACAACTTTCTGTATTGTATACAATGATTTTACACGGGGTTGACTTGGAATTAAGAAGACGAAATGTACTCAATACTGTAAGAAAACAAAGTAACGTTAATATATGAATATTTTTCCCCGGAAGTATCCGTTCAATTGGTATATAAACACCCGCCCCATATGTATATATAAATATATATATATATATATATACATATATGTGTATGCGTATGTATATATATATATATATGTATGTATTTAGATATATATCTATATGGAAAGATAATATACATATATCCATATTTATTCATGATAGACACATACATGTTTATATATGTATATATATTTGTGTGTGCATATACATATGCATATACGCCTCTACGTATATATATGTATATGTGTGTTCGTATATATGTATATATATATATATATATATATATATATATATATATATATATATAAACATATGTATTATAAACACACACACACACACACACACACACACACACGTGCATGTACATATCCGTTTTCAAATTTATGATTGTTATATATATGAATACTATACGCCTAATTGCATATGTACATGTGTGTATGTGAGTGTGTGCCTGTTTGTGTGTGTTTGAGGGTACGTGTGTTCGTGTGTACGTGTGTACATTTACGCTATGTGTGCGTCACATGTCTATGTATGTCGTATGCGTGTATGTGGCATGTGGGTGTTCTAGCGCTTTGCGTGTCTGTGCATGTGTGTGTCTATGCGTGTCTGTGCATGTGTGTGTCTATGTGTGTGTGTGCACGCGCGCGTGAAAATATAATTATTCATAGCATGTTAGATTTGTTACTTACATTTACATTATTTCACGTTATCATAAATGTTTCACAGCATCGCAACAGATATAGCAAATAGAAAGTGTAAATAAATAAAGAAATAATGCCATTTTTTTTAAATATTAATATTCATAGTAAAAATGAAGTAAACATTAAAAATATCACAATTGGAACGGAATGGGAATTCGCCATTTTCTTTACGTTTTTCGATTTGCTCCGACAACAATTGAAATCCTTGTTTTCTAGAAAGCATTGTTGATTTTTGCTGCTAGCAATCACATGTGTAACAAGAACATGTAATAATAATAATAATAATAATAATAATATCAACAACAATATTGATGTTCAATATAGCATTAAGGAATATAAAAAAAAAAAATTTTTATATTTTATTTTGAATATGTAACCTAAAGGATTTTCTTCCATCATATATTACAAACGGATGCACTTACATAGACATTCGCATGCACAGAACTTCTCATGAAGATATGCATGCACACACATATATAGACACAGGTATACACACACACAAACATACGTACAAACACGTGCGCGCGCTCACACACACTCACATATATGAAGCTACGCACACACACACACACACATATATATATATCGGTTGCACGTATATAGCGATATATATATATATATATATATATATATATATATATATATATATATATATATACATATATACTTATACATATACACGTATACATATATACATATACATATACATATATACTTATACATATACACGTATACATATATACATATACACTTATACATATATACATATACATATATACATATATACATATACATTTATACATATATACATATACATTTAT
>NC_069003.1:3771696-3775823 GCF_001194135.2 Octopus bimaculoides
ATATATTTTTTTTGTTACATTTTATGCACTGTTAACTTTCCATGCATAACACATAAGCAAACAATGTTTTTTGTTGTTTTTTTGTTTTTATGTGACAGTGTATTTTCGTTGTCCCGCGGCTGTGTCTAATAGTTTTAATATTCTTTATCATAAGAGAAATTGCCCCAGGTATGTTTGTTAAGTTATGTTTCCTTTCTTCTCTTGAACTTTTGTTCAATAGAACGATCTCTCAATCGAAAACGTGGAGATATGCATACTGCACCGAGTTCATGCCCATGAATTCACACACACGCAGAAACACATTTTCACATATATACGTGTTTGTTTGTGTGTGTGTGTGTGTGTGTGTGTGTGTGTGTGTGTGTGTGTATCGCATATATACATAATTTATGGTAAGCCAATATCTGTATTTGTATAAGAATGCAGTAGGTTTTCTTGCGTTGTAATTATCAATGTTTTTAGACTTTTTACTGTGAGGAACAGAGGTGTCCTTATATTCACTTCGACGTGCGTGGCTTCCATAATACTCATTGAGTCATTAAGATTATGCAAATAAGTATGCATGTCTTTACGCAGGAGCAGTCTTTCCATAAGGTAATGGTCACCGTAAAGGCACGAATCTTGAGGAAAATACGTTGACATGTTTTGTACTGGTGTTCGGTATTGGGTATTGTACAAAGAGAATAGTATTCATTCAGACACTCCATTCTGATTGACATATTTATGTGGATGTCAGAGGAGGCACCGGCGTGACTGTGTGGTAAGAAACGTGCTAATCAACTACATGGTTCCAGGTTCAGTCCTACCTTCATGGCAACTTTGGAATATATATATATATATATATATACATACATATATATAGAAAATGCCCTTACGGGCGGCTTTTCTGCTAGGTATGGTGCTGTGATCTTCTTTGGGCCTTGGGCCAAACAATGACACTTCATACATACATACATACACATATATATATATATATATATATATATATATATATATATATATGTGTGTGTGTGTGTGTGTCCTTCCTTCTGCTTTGCTAACACTGTGACAGTCTTCATTGTCCATTTGTTGTGTGGGTGTTCCGAAGCTGGTTGATTAAGCAGTGACGGAAATCTAACTACGAAACATGAAGATCTCAATCATTGGAAAGTTCAGGCAACTCTTCCTCGATTCTGAACTCCTATGACATTATGGTAATCCTAGAAATCAGATAATCAGCCTCTGCAGTATGTTCGAAGATTGGATTACAGTTGGACAACTTTTTTTCATGAAGACTGCGCTATACGTGGAATCGATCCTATGGTCCTGTTATGTATCTCCAGTTTCACTGACGAAAAGGTGATTTACTCCTCCACTACCGGCAGAGTTCGAGGCGTTTTCCCAATGTTTAGCCAACGCTAGGCTTGTGATTCCTGAAACGCGAAAAAGGCGCCGTTTTGCTGTTATTCCCTCCGTTACGTACAGATTAGAAGAGTTTAATTTAAATAAAATGTCAGTAGCAGCAATGATTTCGTTTCAAAATGATAAACATGGCTGCTTTAAAATTTCGGTTTTTAATATAATTACAATCGGAAAGATAGATCTAAACTTTAAAAACAAAAAATAATTTTACAAATTACATTTCAATATGCAACACAATTCGTTATAGCATAGGATAAATAACGTTTAACATATTCATGACTGGAAGTAAATAGCATTATGTTAGCGATCGAAAATATATAAATGATGTGTTATGTTGCATACAGAGAACGAACATATTAAATTAAACCTTTACGTCTGACATTGAAAAATATTTCAATATCTTCGGTAACAGATAATCAGATGATAAACTGAAATATACAAATAAAGTTGTAAACAAAACGACGGGGAGATTCTAAAGTTGTATTTAGCACTTAACATCAATATAAATATGTGTTCATAAATAAATAAATGTGCATATATATATATATACATGTGTGTGTGTGTGTGTGTGTGTGTGTGTGTGTGTGTTTTATAATATATTAATATTAATATGAGGAATATTCGTGCAGGATATGGGGATCGGAAAATAAGTGTATACATACATATCTATACATATTTGTATATATATTTATGTATGTATGTATATATACTTTTATGTGTGTATATATATTTATATAAATACATATCTATCTATTTGTATATATATACACAACACATACACGCCCCCCCCCACATATATAAGGCAAATTTAGAATCAATTGGGTATATAATACCACTTGCAAAATCAGAGCCAAGGCTCGAAATCCACCATCAACACAATCCCGATACACACGGCCAATGTAATGAACGTATTAGAAATAGGGTTACCTTTGCATTGAATACATCATTAAGTAATGTCTATTTCAATACCAATTGATCTCACCTTCTTCCTGTAATGGTTTGAACTTGCTGGCCACTTTATTATTACCTCCAGCTTCCGTCTACCAAATCCACTCTCAAATAGTAGGATACATTTGCTGAAGTTGCCACGCAGTGGGACTGCACTCAGAACCCCGTTTTTGAGAAGCAATCTTCTTAGTACACAGCTACGTGTGAGCTTCTTTGTCGTTTGTATTTATGTGTGAATCAGTATATATGTATATGTGGTTATGTGCGTCTTTTAATGTCTCTACTCTGTATATGCACAATATGACAGAATCTTATAATTGAAAGAACAGAAGCTCTTTCTGCTTAATGCACAAAGAAATTTCATTAAAATTATTCTAATAATAAATATCATCGAAAACATGTTAACATTACAAGAATTTCTGTTCCAAACTGATGTTTAATTTTATTAATTAGTTAATTGAATGATTAATTAATTAAAAGGTTTAAACAATTCATCCCTTTCCATGAATTTTCTTCTTTTTGTGTGCATTACATTTTGCAATTTGCGATTATGTTAAAACAAACAAACGTACAAGGTCAAAATATTCTTAAAAGTATTTCGCAATCCGAGATTTTAATCAAAATATATCGCATCTAATTGGATGTAACCTCTTTTCTGTGATTTTCCTATGATTCATTCAATTGACGAAGAAAAGTATTACATTATTGTATTCAAAGACATATGGCATGTTAGATAGATAAAAGAAAAGTTCAAGCTTAGTTACTCCTCTGCATTCATATCCGTCTTTGCACTGGTATCTCTTGCAAACTGACCGTGGAACTGACCATATAATTCCCATATGGAGTAGGTTTTTCTCCTCTCCCGTTGGCTGTTCTTGATCGGAATTCATGAGCACTTACAAGTTTGTTGTTTACCAAACATTCTGCCATGTTTCTTCTTTCACTATTGATGCAATCCCGTACGATAATCAGCCCACGTCCACCCTTATCTTCCTTCATATAAAACACGTGTACATTTGCCTCAGGGTGGAGGTCCCCATGCATTGTCATTGTCTTTCTGGTAGTGCGGTCGAGTTTGTCAATCTCCGCTTGTATCCATCTCCGGATGAATGCACTATAGCGGACAGCAGCAACAGCTTATATTATTATTATTATTATTATTATTATTAACCAAAATGCCTATCTAACAGAATGCTAAGAACGACATCGGCATTTCTTCTGTCTTTATTTTCTGTGTTCAGATTCTGTCGAAGTCACATTTGTCTTTTATCCTTTCGAGGTGGATGAGAGAATTAGTCCTTAGCACCTGGTCCCCCACCACTAGTCCCCACGCCTAAAAATTTCAGACCATGCGCCTATAATAAAATGAATTATTATTATCATTTTCAATCAGTTATTTTGCAAAATTCTTCGACACAAAATGACTCGCCATATTCGTTCGAACTCCTCAGGTATTTAGTTCAGCTTCGCTTTGAGTTCCCAAAATGAAATAATGCACCAGTCAAATATCAGAATGGATGGCCTTGACTAGGCTCTCCCCTCAAAATTGCTAGTATTATGTGTAAATTAGAAACCTTTACTATCATAATAAAAGTTCCTAAGGCTGGGAGCTGACAAAACCTATATCACACCGGGCGAAATGCTGCTAAATCATTAAGTTCTGACTTCAAATGCCATCGAGCTCGATTTTACATTCCACCCTTCAGGATCGATAAAATAAGTACCATTGGGTACCATTGTGCATTGGGGTCCATGTAAAAGACTAGTCCCCACCCCGC
>NC_069003.1:3777165-3784665 GCF_001194135.2 Octopus bimaculoides
TCAATATGCTGAAAAATAGAACCTAAATCGTCTGTGTGTGTAATAATATAATATCTAGACATGCTCATATATATTTAAATGATAAACTGGAAACTTTTAGAGAATTTTTGAGTTCCAGTAATGGATGGGGTCTGTAGTCTTCAAATTAACTTTCTCCTTTCTGGTTTTGAGAAACCTAATTTCTCAAAATTGGTATATAGTAAGTGTGTTACAAATCCCAGAGCTCCGATGATTACAGACAGAAACCTAAACTTATAATCTGAATAGAGCAACTACAGATTTCTAAATAGTTCAGCGTGGGTGTTCTCTTTTTCACTGATCTTCAGCTTTATTCTAACACACGCTGCGCATCTAATTTCCACAACTGTACAATTTCTCATATTTATGCATATATGTGTGTAGGCTTGTATGTGTGTATGTATTTATGGTTGTCTTTATGTGTGTATTCACATAAGGATGCACTCAAAGAATTCGGTATAAACATTTTGCTGCTTAAAACACTGTTGCTATGCTTCGATTTATTTTCAGTAACTCACGGAACTAAAGGTGGTTTAGCACGGAAAGAAGACTACCTGGCCATGCAATGATCTAAAATGATTGCGACCATTTTTGCCACGATGCTCTCACACTCAATGAAGCATTTAGCGGAGCAGAAGAGCAGCCATTTTAACTGGCAAGATATTTTGCACAAATAAATTACGTGTGAAGTTATATATAGTTAAAAGAAAACATATCGATATAGGACAGTTCGTGTTAGTTTTTGATTGAATAAGACACCATTTATCACCCATTTTCGAAATGTGCATTCTAAGAATATTTAGATTTTTATTTTTTTCGCATATAGCTATTTGCCTTAATAATTCTCATCGATTAAGCATTTACTTTAAGAAGACTTAGAGAAGAACATTATTAATTTATTGCCTAATCATTGTAATTAGCTGAATCATAATTACGAACTGCAAATCTCTAACGATCAATTCTTGGAAATTCGGCTAGCTGTCAGACAAGCTATTTATAGGCAGAATTGATAATTTCAATTGCAAATATAGTTAATTATTATCATATTGATTTCTATTAAGAATAATTTAATGTAATTCTAGCCAAATTTAATGTTTCTCTTTAATACTACGAAATACTGCCAACCGGATCAGTGATAATAGCGACAATAATATTAATACTAACAGCATAATGATATCGACTTAAAATTTTGGCACAAGGCCAGCAAATTTGGGGAAGGGAATAAGTCTACTACATCAACCCCCAGTATACAACTGGTGCTTGTTTAATCGATGCCAAAAGGATGAAAGGCAAAGTCGACCTCAGCAAAATTTTAATTCACGGCAAAGAGATGGACGAAATGCTGCTAAGCATTTTGCATGGTGCTAAGCATTTTTCCAGCTTATAATAATAATGATCCTTTATACTAATGGCGCAAGGCCTGACAATTTGTGTTTCATTGGTACTTATTTTATCGACCCCGAAAGGATGAAAGGCAAAGTCGACCCCAGCGGAATTTGAACTCAGAAGGTAAAAGGCAGACGAAACGACACTGAGTATTTTGTCCGGCGTCCTAACGATTCTCCCAGCTCACCGCCTTGCATAATACTAATATTAATGGCTTCAAATTTCTAGCAGAAAGCAAGCAACTAATACTTATCTTATCAACCTCTGGAAAGATGAAAGGCAATATAGACCTCGGCGCAATTTGAAATCATTTCGTAAAAAACGGAAGAAATGCCGTTAAGCATTTTGATCGCAGTGCTTATGATTCTGCCAATTCATCACTTTACATGATGATAATATTAAGAAGAGCATTCAGAGAGCGCAAACCTCTGCCAAGGCAACACCAACGTTTAGGTCCGCTGCATGGTGTCTTGGGCAAGTGTCTTCTAGCCTCGGGCCCACCAAACCCCTTGTGCACGAGCCCAGACGCAAATTAAATCGCTTTCTATCACTATATGCGAAATGGCGTGAGTATTTTTCCTCTGCTATGGAACATTCAGACATGCCAGCACAAGGTTCTCTCACCATTTTGCATGTAGTCAGAGATGATGATTGAGGTTCAGCCTGGCTTTGCTTCGTGTACGAAGTATTAAAAAGTCACAAAAATACCGAAGTATTAATGTCCGTCTCTCCTGTAATGGGACCTGATGCGAGTTATGTCGCGTATCTCGGGAATCCATCGTCCGATTTACGCTAAACTTGTTTCATTTCGTTTGTATTAACATTTCAGGGGTGACTTACTTGCAGAGTAGTTTAATATTATGCGCCGGTTTGGCTGTATCAGATTGTAGACAAGCACGCAAGAAAACAATTACAGAGTTTCAGTACTATATAGATAAATTCTTTCTATAATAGGCACAAGGCCTAAATTTTCAGTGGGAGCAGCTTGTTGATTACACCGAAACAAGTACTTGAATGATCCTTATTGGCGCAATTTGAACCCGGCATGCGAAACCTGAAGAATTTGCCTCTAAGCATTGGATCCTTTCTGCTAATGATTCTGTCACCTCGTCACCGTATAATTATTTCAAATATTGGTACAAGGACAGCACATGCAAGGAAGGGGGTTATTCAATTGCATCGACCCCAGTGCTCAATTGTCACTTATTTTATCGACTCCAAAAATATCAATGGCTAACCTGTCCTCAGAGGGTTTTGAACTCAGAATGTATGGAAGCAGCAGGTATACTAACATTTTTACCAGTTCATCACCTCACTATTAATAATAATAGTAATAATAATAATAATAATAATAATCTGTAATTTTGTTTTTATTTCCGAGTAAATAGTATAGAAATGGTAATTGATCATAATAACTTGATTACAGTAATGAGACAACAACCAAAATTAGATCACTGGAGAGTTATTTTCTCGTTTCCATTTTCTTTTTTCCCATAAAATCTTAATTTCATTGTGTTTCTTCATAGATTGCGTATGACGTCATTGATCAATTAGTATGGCATTGAAGAACGTTCTCAGGTTTCTTTCGTTAAAACTTTCTTCTTCATAGTTTTTTTTCCATATTTTGTTGTAAAAATTAATGGGAAGTTGATTCAGTAAATACCGAACAGGTACTGCGCACAAAGGATCGAATACCACTTCTTTCGAAAATATGAATCTATAATTGTTAATAATGTTCTGTTACTGTTAATATTATTTTCTCCAGTCACTACTGGACTTCTCAACATGCTGCAGCACCTCCTGGAAGAAATTGACCAACAAATCGATCCCAGTATTTATCAATTCACGTGTTGTACTAATTTCTTCGGTCTCGTTTGCGAGCATAAGTCAAAACCAGTCGTCAATATGTGGGCGACTGGAGGACAAACACAGACATTTACACAATACACTCGCGCATGCACACACACACACATACAAACACAGATATGTCATAAGAGGGGATTCGTCTCATGTCAGCTCACAGCGTTTGCTTTACTTGTTCATTTAGGTGAAGAGAAGATGGCCACTCTGAAATGCAAGCTTCGTTAGCTAACTTTGGTTAGATGCCACGGTGAGCTGACTCGCTGAATTTACAGCTATTTGTCTACAGAGAGAAATTTTCCCCATGACAAATAGAGTCAATGGAACTCTTACGGGTTCGAATAGACCTCATGCATAGTTCAACTGGTACCATATTTGTACCTGTATAATCTCTTACTTGTTTCAGCTATTTGGCTGCGGCCATGCTGGAGCACCGCGTTTAGTCCGCATGAATTATTCTTTGTAAGCCCAGTACTTACTCTATTGGTCGCTTTTGCCGAACTGCTATGTTACAAGGACACAAATACACCAGCATCTGTTGTGAGATGATGGTAGCGGGACAAACACAGAAACAAATACATACATACATACATACATACATACATACATACATACATATTCATGTATATATAACTCCGACGGTCTTCTTTCAGTCTCCGTCTACCAAAACCTTGTGAATAGATTTGTTTGGTAGTTTCCGCCTACCAAATCCACTCACAAATCTCTGGTCGGCCCGAGGTTATAGTAGAAGACACTTGACCAAATTGCCATGCAGTGGGACTGAACCCAGAACCATGTGGTTAGGAAGCAAGCTTCTTACAACACACACCTATAATCCTATAAGGTATTCTAGCATCCTAGTTCTCCGCTTTACACCAGTTTTCAATGAAAACTAAATATATTAGTTTTGCATTGGTACGTGGAAAATTTTCGGAAATTCTTCCTGGATGAATTACCCAATAAACCAGCTTCAAAATGAAAATTTGAATTAAATTAACTTGATTCAATTTAATTTAATTTCTGTAATTGAACTAACTGGATATGGAAACTGCTGTAGGACTGGAATTTCATTATATGGATATGAATATCTTTAAATAAACTGATGTCTGCATCTCAGTTTCTCTATTTTCTTCTTGTTCTCATTCACACACACAAACACACACATATATGAATGTATGTTTGCATATATGTATGTATATATATATATAGGTATGTATATAGATGGCTAAAATGATAGAGAGACAGACAGACGGACGGACGAACGGAAAGACAGATAGATAGATAGATAGATAGATAGATAGATAGGTGGTTCCTATATAGTTTCCTTCTTACAAATACAAGGCACTGAAAGCCAAAGTGTGTTACAAAACCACGTCATTCTTTTCTAAGACATTCTTGGTCTGTATGAATGAGATGTAGCTATTATTTTTCGTAGATTAGGCGCTGAGCTGTCAGAACCGTTGGAACACCGAGGAATATATGCTTAGCAAAATTTCGTCCATCTTTACATTCGGAGTTCACTATTCCACCGAGGTTGAATTTAAATTTCGTCCTTTAGAAGATGATAAAGCAAGTACCAGTTGAACACTGGGGTCAATGCAATCCATTTTCACCTCCCCCGAAATTGCTGGCCTTGTACTATAAAGTGAACCCGTTACTTTTAGTGGTTCGATTGATCAGATAGATGCTTTCTGGATAAACTGACACGGTACAGTGCACAAATTTATTGTTCTAGATATATTGTGATTGTCAGACAAACGTTGTAAATTGTAAGATGGAACAAAAATTCTAGGTCAGAAAAAGTGAAACAAATGCACTGTGTCTCTGATTTTTGCAAAACTTCATGTCACTGATGATGATGATGCTGTTGATATTATTTGCACCTTGAGAGCTCTAAAGAAATGTGGAAGGAAAGAGAATTCCGTGTCATTGAAGACTTGGGAGGAAGCAAGAGTCACTTGAGATTTAAAACCGATGAGGCGAGGATGACAGAATTTGTTAAGGGAAACAGCTAGAAATCACTGACAAACACAGGCTGATTTAGCATCTGTGATAGAAATAAACACCGAATAAATTGCGTCTACGCTCTAAAGTCTGCAGTGAGATGATGCATAACTATCGGCGATCAATCACATAGCTTACTTTATTTTTGCTTTTCTCTAAATGACGACGTCTACGACGTTCTAAGGTGTATGAGCTGTAGTGACCCAGATCTGAAAGTTAGCAGGATGAGTTATAATATATGACGACTCCTGTAAGCAGTTCAACCGATATACTATGGAACTTTTGGACTCTGAACTCGTTTACCTGTATGAAAATTGGGTCAACTGACAACTGTTAGAGATTTAATAAAACTATGAAGCAAAACTTTTATTATTTGTCTTCGGTCGATAAATCTTATTTCCTATTTACTTCTATCTAGAAAACAAAGAAAACGACTACTATTCCCTCCAAACTTTGCTTTTCTGATTTGGACATCAATGTTTTGAAACTGACTTATTTTCCATTACATTTCAAAGAGATGCAATACTGATTTGCTGAAGCAGAAATATCGTTATAGCAAATATTCTGCTCAATGTCACAGATATACTTGTCAGTTGCTTGATCTTAATCACTTGAGAATGTCATTCAGTGGATGACAATAGGTGCGTTTCTGATAATGAGGGATTTTTTTGGGAATTCAATGAATGCATCAAAAGCAAAGCTTGAAGGAGATATTAGCCGTTTCTCATACTTTCTTGGGGTAAGCACATTGGAAATAACAGCTGTTACTTCAGGACTTAAATCGTGTTACTGAGTGTAATTCATATATTCATATTTACTTTCCAGCAAACCTATCTTCGTTTCGTTTAATCTGTGACGTCGAAATTACCAAGTAAATCTCGGGGAAGACATCGCTAGAAGAGCAACAACTTTTGATTTTTTGCAGGGTTATTTGCATCCCACATTTACACCTTATCTTAGTCTTTCCGTCGTTTCGACGATGATCAGGGACACCATATGGGAAGATGGAGGAAATGCCACGTAGCATTTTGTCCGGCCTGCCAACTACTCCGCCAGCTCACCGACTTATTGTTGTATAAATGTTGCTTTCAAATGTTAACACAATCAGCAGCTTCAAGGGAGGGCAGGGGGTTTGAGTGCGTGACTGGTAATTATTTTATCGACCTCTTGTGGATAAAACGCAAAGTCGACCTCGGCGGAATTTGAACTCAACGTGAAGACGGACGAAATGGCACAGAGCGTTTTGACCGGCGTATTAACGATCTTATAGTTTGTTGCCTTAAATGTTGTATAAATATTCATGGGTCGTTAATTAAGGAGACTTAGTTTCATTTGTCCGAGTATTGCGAACTGGAGAAGAATTCCTGGTCATCATGCTCTGTCGTTCTACCCATAATATAAGATGACACCCACTTCATAAAGTTTTCACAACTGATTTATCGTTTCATACGAACATAATTGAAGTCACCATGGAGATTATAAACTCCCTAAAGCGGAATTCATTTGCCCTAGCGCTGAGAAAGCTACGATTTGATTTTGATCGATTGTTTTGATGGAAGTTATCCCGAAGAAATGGAATTCCAACGCAAAATTGTCGATATCAATATTTCGTGAAAAGAAACAATAATGTAGTTACTTATATCGCATAATTTAACACTGTGGGAAGCTTTCAATTTCAAACCAGGGTAAGCAGAGTTTACACAAACCTGTTATCAATTACGCAGCGTTTCTCGAATGCTTACATTATTGAACAAATATATTTGTATTTGCAATTTATAGTTTGGTGAGAGGATTAGGCCATTTAAGATTTAAGTGTCCACAAATATAATGAAGATACTTCATTAAACACATGGGAAGCTTTCAAACAAAGATAGAAAAGTTAATGAAAATACTATCGATTATGCACATCTTCTCTGTACTTACAAGCACTAATGAACTTAACTGTTTCAGTAACGAATTTCGAGTTAAATTGGGGGATTAGGTAGTTTAAGAATTAAATTTAAGAAGATTCTTACATTATTTCTTACAAGACTTTTAATCTTTTGCTGGTTTCACTAATCTTCTACTTATTATATCGATGTCTCTTTATTTAATCGCTAACGCACTGTATACACATACACTAAAAACATATACATACAGCAGTCATATATACATATAAGCAATATATACATACTAGCGTGTGTTGATATGTGTCTGCGTGCGTGTGCATTTATATAGATGTTTGTGCGTGGG
>NC_069003.1:3790175-3791053 GCF_001194135.2 Octopus bimaculoides
TACATATATATATATACATATATATATATATATACATATATATATACATATATACATATACATATATATATATATATATATACATATATATATACATATATACATATATATATATACATATATATATATATATACATATATACATATATACATATATACATATATACATATACATATATATATATATATATATATATGAATAAATACATACTGACAGCGATAAAAGCATTGAGTTAGATGTAGTGGATACATAATCTCATAGATAAAAACAAAGCGAGTGTAATGCACATAAGCTGTGCATATACACACACTCCGTCCTCCATGTTGAAACACGGCTACACAAAGAAACACATATTGCGTACATATGTTTATCACTGAAAATCAAAGAGATAAGAGATCCCAGCTATGTGGAAATAGTACAATCATTATTTGGTTTTTCCCTTTCGCATATTCAGCGCAAGCACAGACACGCAAAGACATGTACTTGCACATACAAACGCAAAAAAAAAAATTGTTAAGAATCACGCATCAACATGTGAATCTACATATAGGCATTACTTATATACATATCTATGTATCTATCTATATCTATCTAATTACCTACCTACCTATCTTTCTCTCTGTATGCGTGTGTATATATATATATATATATATATATATATATATATATATATATATATATATATATATATATATATATATACACATATGTACACATGTATATATATTGATTTTGATGTATTTCCATTTACATATATACATAAATATTTGCATATATAGAGTGTATATGTTTGTGCGTGTGTTTGAGAGAGTGCTTTTGTGTGTTTTGGTGTGTGCGTATATATATATATATATATATATATATATATATATATATA
>NC_069003.1:3791063-3793965 GCF_001194135.2 Octopus bimaculoides
TATATATATATATATATATATATATATATACATATATATATATTCATACGCATGTAGTGAGGTACATGAGGCTGTGCACGAGATTTTGAATTTGTAAATTAACATTAATAATATACCGCCTGATGGTTGGAATAATTTTTACCGTAAACATAAAAATGTCGTAAACACAAATATATGAACCACGCCCCACACCCAACCACACACACACACACACACACACACACACACACACACACACACACACACACACACACACACACACACACTGAGAGGAACACCCTCTCCACACACACACAAACTTACGTATTCACAAAAAGCAAATACATACACGACACAATCCTACGCATACACACAAAGAGCCAAGCGCAAGCACTGGGAAACAGATGTCACAAAATGGTTGAAAATAACAATTTATTGCATGTAGAATGCAAATATTTATGAATAAATGATTAAGGTTTAAGGTACATCTCAAAGCGTCAGGTTTGTAATGTGCTATTTATTTGCCATTTATATGGAAGCGCGAAGGGGTCGTTACGTGATCGTAAGCGTAACTGGGAAAAGCAGAAGATTAAAACAAATATTTTTACGTCATGCATTTAGGATTTACTTCGTACGTTTGAAGGCTTTTTATTTGCCTTTGAGCTTATGCCTTTCATGTATACACTTCGTGCTTCTGTATTCGTGATTTTAAGCATTTGGAAATATATATATAAGTGTGACGAATTCTTTGTGAGTATACGTGTGTGCATGTGTGCGTTTGTGCGTTCGTGTATGGGTGATCTAAGTTTTTTTCTGCTGAGTTTATTCCAGTATTTATTTTTCCCTTTTAATATTTGCGACTTTATGCGCATGTGCAGTATTTTTTACATGCGACTTTACTGTTGCATGTATATTTATATGCACATATATATATATATATATATATATATATATATATATATATATATATATATATATATATATGCATGTATATATATTTATATCTATATATATATGTGCATATTAACATAATACATCCATACATATGTGCATATATGTATATATATATGATTATATAATATATAATTATACATGCATATATTTCTATATAAATGTATGTTTGTATATATTTATGTATGTATATATGCATACATACATGTAAACTTCTGTATATGCAATATATAAACGCATGAGCACGTATAAATAAATATATATAATACACATACATTCATATATACACACATACATTCACACACAAGCACACACTCAGTCACACAGACACCATATATGTATGCATACACACACACATTAGCGTTCGTTTTTATGGGGATACCGTTTATGGTCGAGAAAAATTATGCTAAACATAATTTGCATAATTGGGATGTTAATAGTTAACCGTAGCATTTTGGGACTGCATTAAGTTTCGATCGTCTTCATCGACGATGCTTTCATAGTCTTTGTCGCAGCCGTCCGCCCCTCCTCCCCATCATCATCATCATCATCATCACTTCCCCCATCATCTTCATGATCGTTAAACTTATTCTAACCAATAAACCTAAAGCCATCTCCGACACAACCAGAACCAGCCTCGCTGTTCCAGTGATTTAAAGAACACCATGTTTTGTTGTAGATTCGTACATATTTCTTCACCTTACTAGCTAGAAAGAGCTGCCAAATTCCCTCTCAACAAAATCACCCTCTGCTTTTAGGTAATGGACAATTGGCTTAGATGATTTAATGACTACCTCTTAAAAATAGCCATGACAACATTACCGCTAGTGGAATGCTGGTGATCATGAAATACCTCTATTGGCTAATCTTGTTTATCCATCTGAACATATATGTCGCACGTCTGCGATTTTTTTTCGAGGAAGAATATCAGTTGCATAGATGTACACACCTTTCCTCTGTAAACGTATGGCTGCGTGGATACGTATATTGATTTACAAAGCCAGAGAGATCCGCATGACGTTTCTTTAATATCGATGCTAAGGGAACAATTATGCCCGAGAACCCTTAATACTCTCAGTCCGCCACTGAGGTACATTCATGCTAAACATTTTCGCCACTCTCACCCACCATTTCTCAAAAATCCTGAGTAGACAGAGCACTTCATTCTCCATTCCAGTTTTCCTCTTCCAAGTGGAAACATGAAAAAGTCTATGACGGTTTGAACAAAATAATAAGGGTCTGCCCTCAATGATTTTCAGGCTCGTCCACCATACATCATTTTTCTCCTCTGTCTCCCTCTTTCATTTTGTGCAACAGTTTGTACTGACATTGTTCTTACCGCTGCCGAACTTTTGCAGTTCTACTGTATTCGAAATAACTATTGTTATTTCTCTTCATAATCAAAATAACTAGTGCCATTTCTATCAACGTCCTGTAGCTGTTCTTCGTACTTATTGCTGTCATTGTTGTTGCAGCTCCTCAACATTATATAACTTTTATTGATGCAGCTATTTATTAAATTTAAGTGGTGCTACCTTACTCTTCTGGAGCGATATAACAGCCACTCCATTCCATTCTTCAGCGTTTAATTCTAGATTGTCTTCGTGTCGTAATTTCAGTACCGTTCTTGATACTTTCCCCCCATTTTTCTACCCCTTCTTACTCATGCTGTTGTTCGTGTTGCCGTTGCTGTTGAACACTTAGCAAATATGTTATCTAAGCGCTTTTATTATATAACGATTGCTTTCATTTTAAGACGGCTGCAGTTTGAGGGAAGTCTAGCTAATGTTTCAAGTATGTCACATGGCCGTGTACAGATTCCCCCTTTTAGTCGCTGTGACGATGGATACTATAAAGTAGTAGTAGTGCTGGTGGTGGGGTCGTATTGAGGTTAGTGGTGCTTGCTGTGACATCGGTTATAGTTGTGATAGTACCTGTAGTTATTTCAGTATCTGTGGGTATATATATATAT
>NC_069003.1:3793975-3799029 GCF_001194135.2 Octopus bimaculoides
TGTGTGTATATATATATATATATATATATATATATATATATATATATACATACATACACACACATATATGATTCAACACGCGAATGCGCATAAAGAATCTTGCAAACCAAATACAAAAACGAAACAACTTTAATCATATGTTGTAAATATTTGAAATGGAGACGGTACGGAAACATTTGTAACGTATAATCAAAGATGTGTTAAAGGATTTCCCCTGCCTTCCGCTTTTTATTGCTAAGTACATGCATAGTTGAAGATACTTGCCAAAGGTATCATGCAAGGGGTCTGAACCCGGAACTTCTTACCACTGACCACTGTGACCAGTCCAGATCTGGGAAATATCATAATACACTCACACACACACACACACACATATATATATAACGACAAGCTTATTTTAGTTTCCGTTTACCATATCTACTGACAAGATTTTGGTCGGCTCGAGACTATAGAAGAAGATACTTGCCCAAGGTATCATGCAGGGGGGGCTGAACGTGGAACTTCTTACCACTGACCACTGTGACCAGTCCAGATCTGGGAAATATCAGTAATCCGGAAATATTTTTGTACCAAAGGTTCCGGACAGCCGATGTACTTGTAGATTTATGATGGTGGATAATACGAGGACAGGAAAATAGCACCAAGCAACAATAGCCATGACGACAGCAACAACAATAACAAGAATAAAAGCAACAAGGACAACAACATGAACCACCAGAAAAGCAACATTAACAACAACTATTAGAAAAGAAAAGCAACATTAACAACAACTATTAGGAAAGAAAAGCCGACGACGAGAACAACAACAAAATGACAAAACCATTTATTACAACAACAAATGTGCCGACAACAGCAACAGTAAGAGCGACAGCAACAATAGCGACAACTACAACAGGTACAACAACAACAACAATAGCCACAAAGACAATTGCGACAACAACAACTTCCACAATGGCACTAACGACAATAAAAATAACAACAATGATGACAGCTACAAGAAAGACAACAAGAAACGCTGTTAGAATAACAAAAACCACCAAAATTAATCCATAAAAATATTGTAAGATTCCATCAGTGAATCATATCGTTAATTAACATTGAACTAAATTGTTCAAAGATGGAAGTCGTTGCCGCTTTTCAAAGATTTTGCCATTCAGCTTCAAGGAATGGAAATGCTTCTTTTGTAATACACTTCATCAAATTCTTTTGTCATTTTGTTTTATTTTTGTTTCGTATTTTTTTTCTTTTTTTCTCCTTTTCTTCTTCGTATTTATCTTTTTTCTATCTTCTTTCATTTTCCTCTTCTTCCTCATCATCATCTATTTCTTCGCCTTTCTTTTTATTCTTCCTCATTTCCTTTTTATTTTGTTTTTCATTTTCCCTCTTTATCGTTTTCTTCATCTTTCTTCTTTTTATCTTCTTAAACGTTCTCATTTTGTTGCTATTGCTGTTATTGTAGCTCTTCTCTCTTTATTCCTCCTCTTTTTCTTCTTTTTGTTCCTCTTAATCGGTCTCCTATTGTTGTTGTTGTTCTTCTTCTTCTACAACTACTACTACTATATTTTCTAGCTTTCACTTTCTTTCTAACTCCGAGTTACATCTCAATCGCATCCTCCCTATTTTCCATAGGTTTTCCTCTTCTAGTTTTCTTATTTCAAAACCAGGGAATATTTTTGGTTTTTAAATACAACATCAAGGTAAGAATTACAAATATCGAACATATGTAATAGTAAACGGAATTTCAAGGACTTCTTTGATTCCTCTAAATCAAAAAAAAAAAAAAAAAATTCCAAATAAAACAAAACGTATTACAAATAGATTCTCCATACTGAGTGACGTGTAGGAAAATTGACGTCGTAACTTTGGTATCGTTTCCTTTTTGTCTCTGGCGTCTCTTATTACTTTTATTTCTTTTTGATAAAGAATATAATCCGATGCGTTAGATCGATTTTTTTTCTTTTCTTCTTTAGAGCATATATTTTCGAGATTTATATTTTTCTGCTGTTCTTGTTTAGTTTTATATTTCGGCGCTATTTCCTACATATTACCGTCATGAATTTTGTTTCTTTATACTCCTTGTGTTATAGAGTTCAAAATTATCAAAGGTCCTTTTCCGAATGAAAGCGCCATGAGATCGGTTTCTCGGATTGTGAGGCTGAGTTTTCCGGTCTGTTGCAGGATTACTCATTTTTGCCAGCTATGTGAACAGGAGCAGGGAGAAAAGTAGCCGTTTGCCCATCCGGTCCGGACTTTAAATCGCACCAATCGAACCACTAAGTCACGCGTCTTCATGTCATAGCAATAATCGATTGATTTAACGATCTGTCAATCGATCGATCGACCATTCTTCTTCTATCTGTGTGTGTGTGTGTGTGTGTGTGTGTGTGTGTGTGTGTGTGTGTGTGTGTGTGTGTGTGTGTGCATGTGTAAAACGGTTTCAAATTTTGTTACAAGGCCACCAATCTTGGAGGAGGCAGTAAATTGATTACATCGACCACAGTGCTCATTTTATCGACCCCGAAAGAATAAAACGCGAAGTCAAGTGCGGCGAAATTTTAACTAAGAGCATAAAAACGGACGAAATGAAGCTAAGCATCTAGTCCGGCGGGCGTACTAGTGATTCTGCCAGCTCACCGTTTAATCTCTGCATTTTATGACAAATATCTTTAAAAACCTTTTACAGGTTTATCACTGATATATTCCTGAAGAAATTTCAAGGTTTTAGTTTTAGCATTCAGCTGCATTAATCTTTCAAGCGTCAAATGTCGTCCTATAAACGAATAAATACGTATTATTTCGGAAGATCCACTCATATATAGACACCACGTTTAGTATTGCAAAAAACAGTGAGTTGCCAGAATCGTTAGCACACCGGGCAGAATGCTTAGCAGCATTTTCTGCGTATTCTACGTTCGGAGTTCAAATTCCGCCGATGTCGACCTTGCTTTTCATCATTTTGAGATCGATGAAGTAATTACCATTTGAACAACGGGGTTTATATAATCACGAAATTGCTGGTGTTGTGCTGATATTTGAAATTATCATACTCACACATTCACTATCCTGATCAAAACTATACTGATAAGTATAGAGTCCTATAAAAGCAATCGATTTTCCAGACGTAATTAGGGATTATTTTTATATTTACTCTAAAAGTTTTAATATCGATTACCTGCGAGCCGTTTATAAAACTATATTAACAATATTAAATTTCTGTATTCTGACCATATTCCTTTAGATTCTTATGGTAATCTGACGTTATTTATTTTCTGTTTGGTGCTTAATACTGATCTGTTGTAGCCTCTATTTTAAATCCAGAAATCCGATGGATTTTCTCTAGAGTTCATTTGAAGATATATTCCTTGCCATTTACCCTAAAGCGAAGTATATTCAGCTGCAAGCCATGTGTCTTGATTTGTTGTTTTCACACATTTTGGCGAAGTGCATGGTGCAACATCCTGTTGGAATATTGAGAAGTAATAGATAAACGTATGCGTAGGCGATATCTGCAGAATATTTCGCCTGATTGTAGAGCTTATGATTGTGCTTCGAGTCATTATAAAAATACCTTTGGTAATAACTCTAGGTCGTTAACGACAGTTTCCTAAGATGCAACTAACTAACTGGAAGATTGACAATTATATATGACTCCCAGGTTTCGTATTTTAAGCGTTAGATAATAGTTCAAGCACGTTATATATGAAAGCGTTCATTCATCAAAATATATTCCATCAGTATTGTTTTGTTTGTTGCCATCGCCGTTCCAGTAGACCCATTCCAAGCTTATCCCATTAGGCAAAAATCTCTCTGAATTTGTCGTCAACCTCGTCACATGGGAGAGATGTACCATTATTCCTAGTATCCCCATAACACGAAACTAAGTTCAGTTTTTATATTTGTAAAGTTCCCCATGATTCTGGATGTTCTTTTCCGTTGTAGCCTTAGGGTTCTTTCTGAAATCAGCAATTGGGAAGATGTCTTTCACCAATCAATGCCTTGTTCCTTTGTAGTATGGCTTATTAATGACACCAGAATTTCTGTTTCTCCGAAGCCCCTTCATGTCAATTGGCTTGCAGTAGGAAGAATATAAATCATGTCATCAGTCTGTGGTGTTGCCAGTTTAGGTCAACCTGATCTTAACTGAAAGAATCGAGACAAAATTATCAGGACAGTCCCAACACATTAGTTTAACTAAGGTCTTAGAGGTTCCATAACACAAATGCATTAAATCATAAAACAGATATTTGAATCACGAACCATTAACGATATGAAATAATATTCTTTTCACTAGTTTCTCTTTGCGAGCTGGGGTCATGCTGGAGCATAGCCGTTAGCTTTGCTAAACTTTCACAAAACCTTATCTGATACATGACATTTGGTGACTGAGGGAGTTTGATATTACAGCCGCCACCTGGATTCTTGCTATCAGGTATGTTCATCTGGTACTGTTGACCGGAGGAGATACAGTTTTCGCTTGAACACATCTATACCCATCCCATGTACTTGTATGAGGCTCTGTGAGTGGCCTGATGGCAATCTTGGGATTTTTGGTAGTATGCAGTGGCGCCTCGTCCTGATGTTTGTGTAACATACAAAAGCCAAAATTTGGTACAAGTCCTTCTAGAATTTTCCAGATGTGAATCACCGCATATATTCCCCGCCTTCTTTCTAAGGAGTAATGTCTTAACTTTTTCAGTCTCTGTTTCAATAAATGACATGGCGCATTGAAATGATCTTCTTTTAGTTGCTTCACTGGATTGCTTCCTGTGCCTTCATTAATTTATTTATTTATGAATCGTAATTTGTAATATAAATTAACAATACTGCTTACAAATATCTCATAATTCACTATTTTTTTTACAATACTGAATTTCATCCTTGCAATCAGACTTTTCAATGGTAATATACGTGCACACACACAAACACATGTATGTGTGTGCATATGTGTATGTATGTGTGTGTGTGTGTATACATACTAACATCCCTACATATATCTATCTATCTATCTATCTATCTCTCCATATATATATATATATATATATATATACATACAC
>NC_069003.1:3801575-3804591 GCF_001194135.2 Octopus bimaculoides
TCATAATAATAATAGTAATAATAATTATAATATTCATTCATAATAATAATGATACTACTACTACTAATAATAATAATAATAATATTTAAGTTATTAATATTCGCAAGAGGATGGGCAGCAACATTAGTAGCAGCAAGAATGGTGCTGGTGTTGGTGTTGCGAGGGTAGGGGCGTGGAGTTGGTGATGGTGGCAGATGTCGTGGTGCGTTTGGTAGTAGTGGTGGGGGTGATGGCGGTGTGGGAGTTGTTGATAGTCGCGATCGTGATGGTTTTGGTGGTCGTGGTGGTGGTGGTGATGGCGGTGTGGCTGATAATGGTGGTGCTGGTGTTGGTGTTGCTGGTAGCTGTGTTGTTAGCGCTGTTGGTGGCGGTGGTGCTGCTGGTGTTAGCCGTCATCGTAGTGTTTGCTTCTAGTCGTTTTATTTCTTGTGTTTTTGTTGTTATTATTATTAATAAGATGTCGTGTTAGTCGGTGGTGTAGTTATTGTTTATATTGATGTGGCGTGGTGTTGAACGGTGCTAGAATGGTAATTCCATTGTTCTGGGAGTCGCTGTAGTGTTGGCGTAGCGGAGAGGATGGTGTTATTTCTCTTCTAGTTATGGTAATTCTTTTTGAATATGTTTCGAATGAAAGACGCGTTGGAGAGAATATTTCCTTCCTGGTAAAATATTTTAATAAGAGAGAAAATTAAAATGTTTAATTAATGATTCGACGAAACAGCCAAATAAATGCTATCTAATATGAGATTTTTTTTTTCCGATATCTGTTACACGAGATCGAATTGCAGTGATTTCGATGTTGTTTCTATTCCTGTTTAGTCTTCGACAACGTTCCAATGTGAATGTGGATTCTGAAACTCCAGGATTAATTTGGTAGGAAATTTTATTAGCCTGGAGAAATAATCGATATTTCGATTGTCGCAGGATTTTGGCCTTCCATGTTCCTTGTATCCATGGCTCAGTCTCTTGTGGCCATACGATTTAAGTTACTCGTCTACAGAATTTGAGGTCAGAGCACCAAGATCCAGGATAGATATACCACAAGTCACATCCTCCGAATCTTCAGGAACTCCGACACTTTACCCATTCAGATTGTTACCTTATTTGTCGATCCAGAAAAGAGAAAACAGTAAATTTGGTCTTGGTGCAGGTGGACATAGAATCCAGATTCGCACATAACTCTGCACATACAATGCATTCATTAACAATAGAATAGATATTATTTACGCACTGGCACTAGGAAATGTTGCATAATATTTACTTCATTTATAATCAATTTGAAGACGAAAACAAATAAACCTCTATGTCAATGAACTTCAGTTAAGATTCGAGTATCTTCCCTTTTAATTCCATGAGAATAACTTTCTTTAAATAGATATATAATAAGAGAGCTATTAAATGCCCGCAACAGCATTATTAAGCATTGTATCAGCTTATTCTTTTATTCTTTTAATCTTCTATTCTTTTAATCAGTCATTGGATTACGGCCGTGCTGAGGTACAGCCATGAACCGTTTAAACCCAACGAATCGACCCAAGTACTTATATTTGTTTGTTAAACCTGATACATATTCTTTCGGTTTCGTTTGCCAAATCGCTAGGTGACAAGGACATAAACACACCAATTGTTTTCAAACACACACGCACACACGCACACACACAAAGAAATTAATTACCTGAACATTTATGTTTTGAGTAAGAAATACTCGGACCATTCTACAAGCCTTCCACTTACTCCCAAGTACAAAATAGAAGCCCCAAACCGAGTTTTACTTTTTCTCTGTTTTACTGCAAAAGGTTGCTTAAGATATTTCAGAACGCCCTATGTAAAATGTAAATATGAAAACTGTGTTCAAATGTAACACCATATTTATTAGTTTCCCACTGAATCCCAAGTTAGTCCTACACAAGAATGTCAGCAATATACGACATGGATCTGTAAAATCTCTAGCATTAGGAGAAGGTTTTGTAAAGGAGAAATCTGGTGGCACCTAAAAGTCAGAATGGAAGGACTTCAAAAGCCACTAATGAGAAGAGAAACATCAAAGTGAGGAATAGCTGAATATGGAAAGCGGGGGAAAAAGGAAATCGTAGACCACTATGTAATGAAATTTACATAATTCATCGAGAAGCACGTTGGATACTTAGGAAAATCAAAGAGGTTACGCTTATGGAGGGACTTGCTGAAGGGCCAATCAGTGAGCATACTTTTCAAGTAAGCTTAACGTGGTTGGCTTTAGTGAAGAAAAAATTAATAGCCTAAATATATAGCATTAAATATGTGAGCATCAGTGAAGCACGGGATAAGAGCGTTGTTGCTATTACTTTAGAAATAAATGGTCTTTGATTCGATCCATTCAGGAACTAAACGTATATAAGACATTGATGATGTTTGGAGATTAAACCGATAGAAACACAGCAAAGATTTAAATATAAAAAGAGTGTGGTCGTTCGATGTGACACGGCCTGAACATTTGTAATCAATAGACGAATTGATGCGACAAATAGCCATGGTTTTTCTTCATTTCTTCCCCTCCTTCGAAAATGTTGTTTGGCATTCATGCCACAAACACCCATGGCTGATGTTTATTCCATCCCGAATGGAAAGCTCGATATTATATGGTATTTAAATGCTACAAATAGCTTTGTGTAGTCTTTTGATCCGCATTGAATCAAAAGAAGAAAATCTCCGCTATTTAGTATTGCGTAGCTTGAGGTTAAACGAAAATGATCAGCTTTCAGTTGAAAACCACTCCACAGGTGGCCATTTCGGTTTTAGTTTCAAACGTTAATATAGATGTAGGCGTGCCTGCGTGGCAAGAAGTTTGCTTCCCAACGGCATGGTTCCCGGTTCAGTCCTACCGGGTGACCTCAGGCAAGTGTCTTCTACAATAGCCTCGGATCGACCAAAGCCTTGTGAGTGGATTTGATAGACGGAAACTGAAAGAAACCCGTCGTATATATATATATATAATATATATATATATATATATATATATATATATAAGGTTGAGGAG
>NC_069003.1:3804821-3806318 GCF_001194135.2 Octopus bimaculoides
GTGATAATTTACAAAAAGAAGACGAAGACAGGTGTGTAAACAACAAACAGATATTTGTTTAACGCTCGGCAAATGAGAAAGTCTTCTACGTTTCGAGCCTACATTCCTTCGCCGGTAATCCCGTGCCCTCCACCACTGCTCTCTCCAAGGCAACGAAAAATAAAAGAACAGAATTACTTAAGCTACCACAAATGTAACTGTTTCTTCTTTCACCTTCATTCGAAATCTCTGTGGTATAAAGTATGGCGTAAGCACAGACTAAACCTATTTAAGAATTTCTTACCTCAATGTCGTTTCATTTCTGGTGATTTAACCCATTAAGTCCCATTGTCCTATAAATAGGTCACTAAAGGATACCATTAAATAAGTTATATCACATTGTCTCAGTGTCCTATTGATAGGACACCGAGTATTTCCATTTCTACTTGAAGTAAAGGAGTTTTAATAATTATCTTTTTCATTTTAACCTATTTTCAGTCATCTGTAAAAGATTTTAAAGTAATATTCAGAAACTTAAGTACTCTGGTCCTATGTGTTGTACATAACGCATCGAAATACATTAGCCAATGCCAAATACTTTATTAGAATCGAAAGGTATGAATTTAAGGATGTCTGACAGCAAATTCTTGTCTGTTTAATCAGAATCGATGGACCTCGTCTGTAGCATATTCCGTAACAGGTTGTTTCTGGTTTTAGATTTTGAAAATATTGTTGACTAGACCTACGCGAAGCCCAATCAATTAAAGAGACGTTCAATGAAAAGCGTTCAGTCTATAGCCATCTCCTCTTCTAGTTCTGCACATTACGCATCTAGTAATACTTACATTAACAAATAGGTTTTTTGTATTTGTAAAATACTTGAGTATGTTTTGAGTAAAGATTCGATGTATTATTCTAGATTGTCGTTCCCATCTAACTACTTCTCACTAGGTTGGCAAGGCTAGTAAAATGGAAAGACGATAGAGAAGAAAACACACTATAAAAATAGATACTTTTATATATATATATATATATATATATGTATATATATATATGTATATATACAATTCCACGTAAAGCCAAGCTTACATACGTAAATGCACAGACAGCTATATAGGTGTCTGTGAGTCTGGGTATCTATATACGTACATACATTTACAGACAAACAAACAGACGCGCTGACACGCACATATACATACCAAAGTACATACATACATACGTACACGCACACATATGTACAAAGAGTATATTTGTCATTGTTATTCTCAAAACACCGATCTATAGACATTTTCGTCAGGGATGTACACTGTACTACATAGGCGCAGGCACGGCTGTGTTCTAAGAAGCTTGCAATAAAATGGTTCTGGCTTCAGTTCCGAAGCGTAGCATCTTAAACATGTTTCTCTTTCCATAGCATCGAGCCGACCGAAGCCTTATGAGGGGATTTGGTAGGCGGAAACAAGTAGTCCGTCGTATATATATATATATATATATATATATATATATATATATATATAT
>NC_069003.1:3809330-3811867 GCF_001194135.2 Octopus bimaculoides
CACGGTTTTACGCTGAGCTTATTGATAAAAATGAAAGTGGCGATTTAAATCTGTTCAATGATGAAGTGACCTTTAAGACATGTGGAAAGTTTGATCGTGACAATTGTCGTATTTGAAGACGCGAGAAGTCGAATGAATTTCTTGTATAGGAACGAAATACACGAAAGTGAACGTTTGGTTTGGTATACTTTAATCAAACGTGATGGTTCTTTCTTCTTCGCAGAGATTACACCACACGAACTATATCTCTTGATACACTTAGACAATTCCTCGAGCCTCCACTTCTTACAGATAACATTCTGGACACAGAATGAAATACTATGCCGTTACTTAATTATCTTCACAGGCGTTTCCCTTGTTCGACTGGTCATGGCAGAACACAAGCGTGGGGAGTACGCTCATCCGTTTTGACATCATTAGATGTGTTTCGCTTGCGGGCTCATTAAAGCGATGCTTCCCGCCTATAGAAGAATTAGAGATGTAGCAGCATCTCAAAATCTTATTACTGATATACTGCAAAACGTAAAATGTCAAATACTGCAAAGTGTGTTACAGGAAGCAATTTATCGCATTGAGCTCTGTAGAAACGCTGGTGGTGACCTTGTGAAGGACTGCTTCTTTGCAGCATGTACTTTGGACTAAATATATTATTCAAATTTAAACTAGTTTTTCATAATTTCGATTATTTCTCAAAATAGATTCTGACTTTTGAAACATCCTGTATTAGAGAAAGGGAGGATTTAGATAGCGCGATGTCTCTTTATTCTATCTGAATATAATGGAACCGGGAAGAGAGTTTGAGATAGATAATGAGAAAGGGGGACTTTATTACAAAGAGGGATAAAGATAGAGAGGATAGCTTAAATACAGGAAAAGAATGAATTTGAGAGCGTTAGGAAGAGTGAGGTAGAATTACAGAATGAAGGATGTCTTAATGTGGAAGTGTTTGATGAGAGAGGGGTTTGGAGATAGAAAGAGACAAATAGAGAGGGAAAGAGAATAATAAGAGAGTCACAGAGTGAGACAGTTAGTGTAAGTAAATTATGTACTGAGAGCCGTGGAATCTAAAATAGAGAATTAGAATGAGCGAAAGAGCGCCTGGGAGAATGAGAGAGAGAGACAGACAGACAGACAGATAGACTGACAGACAGACAGATAGAGACAGAGACACACAGAGAGAGAGAGAGCCAGAGATAGAGAGAGTCATAGAGAGTTAATGGTGTTTTAGTATGGTGGTGTATGCAGGGAGTGAAAGGTTCGGATTAAGAGACAGAGACACGGGGCAGTGAAAGACATCGTAAAAGAATTAGATGAGAGAAAAAGTGGAAGAGAAGGAGTGCGAGAGAAAAGAGGAGACAGAGAGAAAAAGAGAGAGAGGGGCAGATAGAAAAAGTAGAGGAAGGCAGAGAAAGAGAGAGAGAGAATAAGAACGTGGGAGGAAGAAAGAGAGCGATAGATAGACAGAGGATCTTGATTGATGTTGAACGAAATAAAAATAAAGGAGGGTTAATATTGCTGGATAACAATAAAGTAAAGTTAGTGGTTGTGAAGGGTACAGAATAGAAGAAAAATATCTGAATAGGTATGATGATGATGTGCAGCTAGAAGCAATAATGGTATTCATTGGAAGAATAAAGTAGTTATTAGCAGACTAAGAATAGGAATATTATCGCTTCGCATCGATAATGAGAAAACGAAAATGAAAATTACCTAAAAAAAAAAATATGTATATATAAAATAAATAACAGTAAATATATAAGAAATAAGAAAAATATTCTGGCAAAAAATATATAAAATCAAATAAAATCTTGAAAATTACGATGAAGCGAAATGAAAGAAAATTGTGGATGATGGTTTATTTCGTGGATAAGATTCTGCAAAAAAATGGGATTAAATGAAGTTGCTTAAGGAGAGATCAATTATTGCAGGAAACATTGCCGGAATATGGTTGCAGGACGTGCTAGAAATAGCAGAGAAATTGGATTTAAAATCACAAATCACAACATAGTTTTTGTTTTTTTTTGATAAGGAAGGGATGGATATATAACATAGTGTGAGCCCAGATATCTCTAACATGTGGAGTGGTCGTGGCTGCTTAATCAATGTCTAATAGGGGTTAATCGTTATCTGCAACAAAGTTGATATCTCCTACTTTTAATGTGGTTGTAGTGACATGTTATTGATTATAGCCTGACCGATTAGGCTCTACTCGCGGAAAATCAATCAATACGATAACTAATAAGTAACGCGTATTAAGTATTGGAATTCTCTGCACATTTTTGGTGCTTCTTTCTTTTACTATCTTCAGTCATTGAACTGCGTGTTCTTCCTCCACTTACTGCAATATGTTCTTCTAAGATTTTCGTCACACATCTGTGACCAGTTTAGCGAGACTTCGCGTTCGTTTTCGCGTGTCTTCTTGCTCCACTTATTCCATTCTGTTCATTGTAAGATGTGTACACAAAAAGGTATAATATCTATCTATCTATCTATCTACCTACTTATATATATACAAATGTAAATGCATAAGTATATAT
>NC_069003.1:3812769-3824913 GCF_001194135.2 Octopus bimaculoides
TCTTAATTTTTTTTACGAGGGGCGCTGAAGACGTCCTGATTTTAAGGGTGTCGTGAAAAGCCTGGACGGAGGCCTGTCCTTATTTCTTTACTGCCCACAAGGGGCTAAACGTAGAGGCGACAAACAAGGACAGACAAAGGGATTAAGTCGATTAGATCGACCCCAGTGCGTAACTGGTACTCAATTTATCGACCCCGAAAGAATGAAATGCAAAGTCGACCTCGGCGGATTTTGAACTCAGAACGTAACGGCAGATGAAATACCGATAAACATTTCGCCCGTCCTGCTAACGTTTCTGCCAGCTCACCGCCTTACGAGGCCCATCCTTACGAGTTCCTTTACAGGAACGATCACTGCAATAAGTGTTTCAATCTGTGAGGTGAATATGTTGGATAAAATCATAATTAACTAATCTTCTTGTATTTTCTTTTACCCAAAGCCAGGAACTTTTCAGCAAGACGTAGTATGTCTTTCTAATCGTGTCCAATGCCAATAAGAAAGTGTTTGCCTGGTCTAATGAAAGATGTCCTTTGCAACACTATCAGTTTCTGAAATATTATTAGATATCACATCAAAGTAATCTATGTTCAACGATGTTTTTCATTTGTTCAACTTTGCCTTTCATTTGGTCAACGATGCCATTTATGCTTACGAGCTTCAATACAATGAAGTATCAGTCAAGCACTGAAGAGCATGGAAGCGTCTACCTCAAACCAACCGTGCGCAGACAAGATATGGAATGCACTTCTACCACAGGACAAGATGCCGAAGCTAAGAAGCCGAACTCTTGATGTTGCATGTCCCGTTTCTCTATTTGTTTTTTTCATTGTTCGAAGAAAGTTCGTTTTCTATGTTTTTGTTTCTCATTGTGTTTAAAGTTTTTTTTTATGTCCTGTACCCTTATATGCATGTATGTATACATATAGATGTAGGTATGTACATATATGTATGGATATATGCATATATTTATATACTATTTATATTATTATATGATCGAACGCCACGCATCCTTTTCCAAGTAAGTTATATATATATATATATATATATACATACGTAAATATTTGTATATAAATACATGTATACATATATATATATATATAAATATACATATATATATATTCAAATATATATATACATGTGTGTTTGTGTCTGTGTGTGTGTGTGTGTGTGTGTACATTCTCATATTGCTGGCAATACGATTGGCTGCTTCATGAAACTTTTGTGCAGCTTATTAAATTTATTCGTGAATCCTCGTAAATTATGTTTTGCTATTAACGTAAAACTTCATAAGAAATATCCAAGAGAGAAAAAAAAATGAATTTATGAAAGTGACCTCTACAAGATTGTCATGTTTTCGGCATCAGGACACTGATAAATCAATGCAAAGAATCTCTCCGATGTCAATTGAATTGGTTATACCTTTAACTCTAACAAATTCGTAGCCTTTTTTTTCCTGGAAATTAATATCAATTCGTTTCTGTTGGTAAAAATATAACTTATTAACGCTTGCAAATTTCGGATAGAAATTCCTATACAGGAGGGAGAAAAGAATACTGATATTTACAGAGAAATTCTTCCTGTAAGAAATAACACTCATTTATGTTTTTATATAGGTTCTTGCATAAACATAACAGGTTCCATATATGCTTTCAAATGTTCTTTCTCGTATAATAGGTTTTGCTTTAATTTATTGTAAGAGTGATAACGTTGACTGCTATAAATATATTCAAATGTTCTCCCATGAGAATGTCATTTCTGTAATATGTGTGTTATTGGTGATGATATAAACCTCTATAAATTCTTTCAAATATTCCGCTCTCCCATGAAGGTCTTTGCTTAAAATCTCTCCTTTGATCTTCCTGAAAAGACGGAGAAGCAAGCGATGGTTCCTGCCTTTAAAAACGTCGGGAAAATTGTCTTCTCTCCACGGCATATCAACTTATTCAAATTTGCTCGTTTCATGAAGCATCAAATGCTATGCTAATAACGACATATTCACTGTTGGAAATGGTATTTTTATTGCAAACACCAGCAGCAGTATCATCGTCGTCACCATCATCATCATCGTCGTCGTCGTCGTCGTCGTCGTCGTCGTCGTCGTCGCCGTTGTCATCGTCGTCACCGTTGTCGACGTTCTCGTCGTCGTAGGGCGCCTACATCATCATATCTCATCCACACAATAAGCATCAGTAGCAGCAGCAGTATTGGCAACATCACCATCATCATCATCGTCATCTTCACCTTCAACATCATCGTCATCATTATCATTGGTGATGTCGATATCATCATCATCATCATTATAATCATCGTCATCCTGACGATAATTTTTGTTGTCGTTGTCATCATAACAGTCTTATACAACATTACCGTAGTACCACGCCTCTGGCTCACTATCTTCCCCCTCTTTCTCTTGCGCCTCCTCCTCGTCATCATCATCTATTATTGCTTTGATTAACTCCATCATCATCACGAGCAGCCTTGCTAGCAGCAGCAGCAACAGCAGCAGCAAAAGCAGCGGCAGTAGTAGTCGTAGTAGCGGCTGCAGCAACTGCATAAGCATCCGCCTGTATACGTTGGAAGTCCCTGGAGAGTCGGTGATGAATGTTCATAGACATTCCAATGGTTGCCATCCTGAGCCGTTGCTGTCCCGCTGCGAACGCTCAATGCTGAATCAGTTTATACGACCCATCATCATTTCTATCCATCTCAGTCGCTGTTCCATAATGGTTTTCCAGATATACCATATCATCGTCAATTTCCGATCTCTTTACCTTTTCATGTCAGGAATGATGAAATAATATAAATCGCACATCACAATGATTGCCATATAAATAGACATACATAATACATGCATACGTATATACATGCATACGCACACATATGAAAATATGGTTTGTGCAGAAATATATATGTATGTGCGTGTGTATGTGTCTGTTTACAACAAGCGCTCCGCAAACAAAAATATATACGTGTATATATATATACATATACATATATACACACACACAAGGGCGGGTGTATGTGTGTGTGCATGTAAATATATATCCCAATGTTTACGATAGCAGAGGCAAATCTAATATGAAAAACTACACGCTCGGATGTTGAGCAAAATTAATTATAGAAATAAAAATATATGAACTTGCTTCCAGTTGCAGAGAAAGAATGGATCCGTATCCTGAAATCTAATGAAGAATGGTATAAAAAATATATTAAAAAGTTAGAGGAAATACTTCATTCCCTTAACATATACATACACATATATATATATACATATCTGTCTGTGTATCTATCTATCTATCTATCTATCTATCTATCTATCTATCTTTCTCTCCCACACTGGCATGGATTAACAGATGTTTGAGTAGCTAATGAGTTTAATCATATTGCATTGTGTGTTGGGAAATTATAGAAATGAGGAGGTAGGATCGTTCATCAGATTGATATAAAGTGGAAGGCAAGATGAAAGTGGAGGGTGCGATCGAGTTGTATGTATTTGTGTGAGAAGTTTGCATAGAAATGAATCATGTAAAATGCAATGAGGAAATAAACAGGAAAAGCGAAAAAGAGGGGGAGAAATGTGTCTTCCGTAAGAGATGAATTATGGAAGAATTGAAGGAAAATAAATTACAATGCATCGCTTGTATCTCACAGCAAATAAAAATACAATGGGAGGAGAAATTTGAAAATAACACGAAAATGCCTTTCAGGAAAAACCCGTGGAGGTTACACAAAAGGTACGAAGTCCGGAGCGGAGAGATTTCCATAAACAAGTAACAACGGTAGATATAGAGGAGAATCATTTTTATAGAAGGCAAAACGAAGACAAAACAATTTATTTCAGAAATTATACACCTCGTAGGAAGAATTAAGTTGGTGGGGAACGTGAAAATCAAACGAGAGAAGTCAGCAAACGGTGATAGAAAAATTGTCGAAAGAATGATTATAACGCACGATTTCTGCAAAAAAATAATTTGTTCTGTGAAGAAAAAAAAAAAAATTCTGAGACGTGTAGAAAGGTGCAAAGCGTAGAGGCGAAGGGAAAAAATCGAAAAATGTTTGAGACGGAAGGTGTGAGTTTAACGAGTGAAGTGAGAAAATAATAACGTAAAAATTGGGAAAAAAAATTAATTGCAATACAATAGGCATAGAAAAAAATTTACAAACAACACAAGAAAACGCTGATGAAAAGTCCGGTAATTTACACTTCTGGTGCAAAGTGTGTTGAGGAAGAAATGACCGTAGTATGGTGAAAAACTAGTAGTGGTAGATGTATGAATAGGTGTAGGTGTAGAATTATTTTTAACGGAAGTAAGAAGAAACAACTCTATTTTCTCATTATTTGAAAACCTCATAAAAAAGAAGGGAAGGTTGGACTTCAAAGAGAGAAATGAGTGAAGAATTATCGAAAAATAGAAGAAAGAATAATGATAGAAGATTATTGGTATAAAAGTGTTTGCGTGTATGTGTGTGTTTTTTTTCTTCTGCGACTGAAGAAACTTTGTGAGGCACGTGCAAATGTAGAATCATATAAACGGAAGAGACAAACAAGGAAAAAGGCAAAACAATGAACAAGAGAATCAAAGAAGAGTGAAGAGTGCAAACGGAAGGAGAGAAATCAGAGAAAAAAAATAAATATAAAGTTTGGAGACAAATTAAATAATAAACCACTTTGACGTAAACAAAATTTTGAAGTTATATCAGAGGAAAACAAAAATCTAAAAGCAGCACAAGAAGACATTAATGAAAAGTTCAGGGAGGAAGGATGTTCCAAAAGTCTGAGCACGTTTGAGGAAAATCGTTTGTGACAGAAGAGAACGAGAGAACGAAAAAGAAGAAATAAGTGTACATATACGTATATGCATATGTATATATGTGTGTATATATATATGTGTGTGTGTGTGTGTATGTCGTTATTCAGTTTTATTTGAAGATTTCTTGCCAATAAAGAAAGAACCAGTTTCAAACCTCGATTCAAGGTTTCTTTTTAAACATCAACAACAAGGTATTTTTTGTTTGTATGTATGTATATTTGCAGATTTGTATATTTTGCTTTATGTATGTATTCTCAAGCATAGAGTTGCATATCTAAACATACTCGTATATATTTAAATGATAAGCTTCTGGAAAGTTCTACAGACTTTTACAGTTCCCGTGATGGATCGGATCTATAATCTTCGAATTAGCTTCCTCCTTTTCTGGTTTTCAAAAGCCTAATTTCTCAAGATTGGTATTTACGCAGTGTGTTACATATCCCAGGACCCCTATAATTACATGTATAAACCTGAGCTTGTAATCTGGATAGAGTATCAGCAGATTTCTCAATGATTCAGCTGCATTTATGTACGTTTGCATGCATGTATGTATGTGTGTATGCATGTATGTATATATATGTGCGTATATGTGCGTACACATTTAAAGTAGAGGATGAAAACTTCTAATGTCTCTCATTCATTTCTCTCCTTTCAACTATCCCCAGAGGGGGACACTGTGCGAAATGTGGGGTTTTTCATGCTGCCTGACAACTTCACTGTACGCTTTGTCGCTTTTACTACATAAATGTTATCGACTCAGACCAAAACCGGCACTGCTAGAAATAAGAGTCTGAACAACTCTTAGCCGCGGGGAAGCACTTATCTAATAACTGACAAGGAGGACAAGCTCCCTCTAGCAAGTGAGTTAGAGTCACTCACAGCCCCGCTCGTCCAAGGTGACACACGTCGAGACTGAACCTGGAAACATTTCTAACCACACAGCCATTCGCACGCCTAAGAAACTCCTATGCTACGCGTGTGCCACGCCTGCATCTATAAATACATATATGTGTGTTTGTGTATGTATGTATGCATGTTTATGTGGGGAATGACTGTAATTGATGTGTGCATGTACGTGTGTATGCATGCATGTGGTTTTGTGTGTAAGTATATGTTTTTGTGAGGCTACCTGCACGTATCTCTGTGAAAGAAACCATATATCTACCTTTATCTTCTAATATGCTTTGAAATGTATATGAAAACAAAATCATGATTCCTGATAAATCTTCCAGGCTTTTATGCGAAAGTGACAAATCCTATTCTGAACAAAGCAGCAGTAGTAGTAGCAGCATGCCGTTATTTTTGAAGATGTGTTTGGCCGACGACAATAAAATGGCCGTTTATGATGGGTAATTATTTAAGATGGTGAAATATTTGAAATCACGCAGGAAAGATTATACAAATGCAGCCCTACATATTCCCACGTAAACACGAATGTGAACGAAAACGCATGCGCCATGAGCACGCACAAACCAGTATATATAAGTGTGTGTATATATATATATATATATATATATATATATATATGCGTAAAGGTTTGTGGCTTAGGGGTTAGGATATTCGGCTCGGTGTTAAATACATACATACATTACATACACACGCATTTATATATCATTATTCTTCAGTGAGATAGCAGTGCATGCCATCAAAGTGACACAAGGCTACAAATATATGAAGCCCATTATACCCATCATGACTCCCCGTCTGATAAGGGTACACCGGGCACATGCATCGCAACCATATGTGAACAACATGGTGATTTCATGTCAAAATAAATAGCGCATGATATTGCAGGTAGGGCCAGGTTAGAATTTCCTTCAGGTTGAGTACCCCATTCCACAGAAAAGGTCCCTCAATAAGGGTTGTTTAAGTGTGTTGAACGAAACACACGTTTCTAGAAGGGAAATATTCAAATCTCAAAGAATTCCTCTGAGCACCTGTTCCTACTCGTGATCAGAGATGCACATATCGTCAGCCACCAAGGGACATACTGAAATGGTTGAGTTCAAACAACGGACAAGCAAATATGTGGTATCGAGCAGAATATTTGCTGTAACCCATCTTTTATACCAAGACAAAACAATGTACAGGATAACATTTCCAATCAGTTAAGATCAGAAGCCATGGGAGCCAGTGCCCGGTGTCGCTATTATTATTATTATTATTATTACTGTTTTTGATGTTGTTGTTGTTGCTGCTGTTATTATTAGTGACAAACACTTTCAATACCAAAAAATAATCGCTATATCTCGACTTAATATAGCCGCCTTGTTAGGACATCGAATAAGCACAAATAACTCCGACGCCAATGGCAAAATATTCTCGTCTGCTGCGATCTGTATGTATGCTCTAATGCTTGACAATCGCTATTGGTACGTTTAATTCTCCGTCACTGAACGCTAAACGATATCGAACAGGTAGAATAAAACAAACAAACAAACAAACAAACAAAAAACATGTGCTGCAGTTGATGTGTTAGACTAAACACCTCATAGCGGTGGTCTACGATGGGCTGAGTCCGATGAATGATACAAGGAAACGGTAAAAAAAAAAATAATAACATGTAATACAATATGATATTACAAGAGATTACATGCATGGTTCCTAAACGCAGCTAAAATACATATGTAGATTAAAAAAAAACAACAACAACATTGCATTTAAAAAGACTATTGAATAAATTTCAACTTTGAAACACAGGTCTGAAAGTAATATGGTGCATTATCACTGATCTAGTGCTTATCTCGTTGTTGTCTTGTTTTTCGGTGAGGTGATCAATATACAATATATGTTACCGGTGGATATCATAGAAAGTACAAATGCGTGAAGTACTGTGCAACTATAACCATTCGGCTATTCATTCTTCCAATTATCATATATTGATTTTTTTTTGTTGTTGCTGCTTTTTTCTTTTTTGGTTTAATATTCAAACGACAGTAGAAAACAAGTGTAGATTGTGATACAGATTCTGCGATTGATGTATCTAGTATTTGTGAAAGAAATCAATATATTTGCTGATGAAATAAATAATAATAATAAAAAGAAAATAATAAAACACAACCTCGTAATGCAAATATTGACATACGTGAAGAAACAACAACAAAAATAGAAAACAAGATATATTTATATATATTCATATATTTATACGTGTCTGTATACATACATATGTATATATTTGTGTGTGAGGGCGTGTGTATGTATATATATATATATATATATATATATATATATATATATATATATATATATATATATATACTTGCGTATATATGTATATATATATAAGTATTTGCGCGTATATATGTATTCGCCTGTGTGTATGTGTGCGCGCGAGCGCGAGTTTACTTTGTTTAGTACTATTATTTTTTTTCGATCATTTGATCACGGAATTGGTTTTAATGCTAATAATGTTTCCTAGGGAGAGAATAACACAAGGAAATCTATATGTGTACACACACGCACACACACACACAAAGAAACTCAGTCACATACATCGGAACATATTCAAACATTCACAGATGATGACATTATAAATATAAGCAGCATCGGTTTGTCAACAATTGTAGGTGCGTAAAAATCTCTATAACTCACATCAGCACACGAACATACTTATAATACTATAATACAGAAATAAATATACTCAAGTGCGTTAGAAAGTAAATGCGATCTATGCATACATATATACATATATATATATATATATATATATATATAGGTATGTATGTATACATACACATATGCACGCATATACACGTGCATGCTTATATATATATATATTTGTGTGTGTGTGTGTGTGTGTGTAATGGAAATAGTAGTAGAGCTAATGTATAGACGCAAAAATGTCTGTCTATGTAGATTTTTATGTACCTATCTACGTATTGTTCTATCTACCTTTCTATATATTTATCTCTATATATAAACACACACACACACACACACACACACACACACACACGCACATATGCATAGATGCAGTAGTAGCTGTATGGTAATTAGCTTGCTTACCAACCACATGGTTACGGGTTCAGTCCCACTTCGTGGCACCTTCCTCAGGTGTTTTCTACTATAGCCTCGGGTCGACCAAAGTCTTTTGTTTGGATTTGGTAGACAGAAATTAAATGAAGTCCGTCATATATGTGCGTGTGGGGGTGGTGCGTACGTGTACATACGTTTGAGTGTCTATGTCTATCGCCCCAACATCTCTTGACAACCGATACTGGTGCGTATACCTCCCCGTAATTTAGCGGTTCGGCAAAAGAGACCGATAGAATAAGCACTAGGCTTACAAAGAACAAGTCGACTAAAGACGGTGCTCCCGTATGGCTGCATTGAAATGACTGAAACAAGTAAAAGAATAAACGAATAAACAAATAAAAGAATACATAGTCTCATAGTCGAAAGTCCCCTTCTGTTGTTTACTTCCGTTGCAATTGTACAATATTCATATTGTTGCATAACCGAAAGGTGTTAGTCAATTGCATGTGTATAATTCTTTTTTCTCTTGCACTTGTATTATTATCCCATGCCGTCCCTTCCGCCTAATAGTCGAACGACCCTTGATGTTATTTATCTATTTGTAAATGTACAATTATGTTCGTGAAGTTGTACAGCCGTTGGATGTGTATCATTCTAGCTTTGTTATTCTTGTTTTCGTTCTTGTATACCTTCGTTTGATTTTCCCGGAAGCTTAATGCTTTTAGCTTAACGCTCAGGCAGTTGGAGGATTCGAACGGTCAGAGGGATAAATAAGTACGAAACTGCTAGTGCCTTCCGCACTCGCAATGATTAGGAAATATGCTGGGAATGTTATGTTTACCATTCTTTTGTCTAGTTTCCCGTTTTTTGTTATTCTCTATTCATATATATATATATATATATATATATATATATTTATACTAAGATTAAAAAATGCTAAAAGTGGTGATAAGAATTATCCCTGACTTATATTTGTAGATTTTAAAGTGATTCGGTCTTCTGACTTCGTGTAAAATATTTCGGGTCTGCTTAATGTATGTTTAGATACATAAAAAGTAAACAGCCTAACGCTCACTTACAATATTTCTTATTTCATCGATCTACTTTTAAACATATATTGGCTACATTTATTCGGTTATTGTTACCTTTGTCTCCATGAAAGTGTGATTTCTCTGGAGTTTTCTTTGGATATCAATATTTCCTATTTAGGTCGCGCCTTCGCCATCGCAAAAATTATTTCCAGAATATTAGTTCTTCTTTTTCATATACACGTGATTCTAGGTTCGTAGATGTTTGGATGTATGTATTGGTGTGCACGGCGCAATAGCAGAAGATATATACGCATTTCAAACTGTAACCACATGTGAATCTTTCGCGATTTTCATTCTCCGTCCTCCTTTCTATTGGACTTCCCTCTGCTTCTGAAGAAGAGCTTTTCTCGAAACGTCAAGCCATCTTTCTTTCCTTCCTTGGGCGTCTCCTAATACTTTACATGTACCACGTCCAAACGTTGTGTTTGTTTGTGTTTGTTCTTCTTGTTTTGGATTTAATATACATATATATATATATATATATATATATATACTTATGTATATTCACATTGTTTCTATTTTCGTCCCTCGCCTTCACAGATAACCAGTATTGGTTTATTTTCGTCCATGTAACAATGCTGTTAGGAAAAAATATCCTATACAATTCCATGCTTATATACGTATCTTTATGTGCTGTAGTCGATTTTTTCGATAAGGGTAATTTATTTTGAACGAACAAATTCAAACCAAATTCGTACAAGAACGTGGAATTATTAGGTGAAAATTACCTTGAATGGGGAAAAAAATAAATATATCTAGCAGACATAAGGAAATTTTAAGAGTATTTTTATTAAAAAGTAATTTATTTCATATTTCTTGAAATTTCGAAATTCACATGATATAAATATACGTGAGATTTAATGCGCGCGCACGTTTTTGTACGCGTGCGCGTTTGTATTTGTATATACGCATAAATAAGAACGAGTTCGTTGCAATCGTATATATTCCTGATTTCCTACTGGATTATTTCTTCAGCATCTTTTAAGTTTCTTTCTTGCAGCACATATTTAGCTCCAATTACCCTACATCCTAACAAGCTATTTTTGCAAACTGCCCATAAATCAGTCTACGTTGTAGATTGAGTCGAAAACCATTTACGATAACAATTATCGAACTAACCGCATAGCATACGACTTTATCATCATAATCATCATCACCATCACCATCACCACCATCACCATCACCACCATCATCATCATCATCATCACCATCACCATCTATATATATATATATGCATATATGTGTGTAAGCATCTATGTGTAGAATTATATATACATATGCATGTACATATATATATATATCTATATATATATATATACATATATTTATACATATGCACACACACACACACATATATATATATATATATATATATATATATATACACAATATAATATATTTATATATACACATACCTAAATACGCATATATGTATATGTGCTTGTGTACGGGTGTGTGTGTTTGTGTGCATGCGTGTTTTGCCCACCAACAACAATTTCTGAACTGTACACAATACATCATGACCAATCGTCTCGAGTAGATGCGATATAGCGATTCACGTATAGTAATACACTTTGAAACATTGCCAAGCTGAGTGTTAACGTCTTCGATCATATGACTGAATAATTTATTGATATAACCGCTCCTCTCGCACACACACACACACATACACACACATACACACGCGGAGACACACACATGTATGTATATATGCATGCGTGTATGTAAGTATTCCTATGTCCTGTTGGATTTGGTTTACAAGATTCTTAATCAGAACTCATGTATTGGAGCAATTTTTGTTGTCTTGAGAGTCATTACGTCAGAAATAATAAAACACCCACAGGTTCAATTCCACTCCATTATAGATAGTCACTAGCATAAATTGGTTAACATATAGTGTAGTGGTTACGAGCGCGGCCTACTAACCCCAAGATTACGAGTTCGATTCCAGGCAGTGGCCTCAATAATAATAATAATAACATCGAAAAATACCTTAAGAATGAGAACCTAGGTTCGAAACTTCCGCGAGACACCTGATGAAGGCTGGACGGCATATCAGCCGAAACAATGTGTTAACAACAGACAAGATGAGGACAAACATCCGTCAAATGTAAATAATGTGAATAATCGAGTAGTTCCTTCTAGATATTTGTCCAATATTATTATTATTATTGGTGTAATAACACTCCAGGCACAAAATCACATAATTGCGATACTTGTGCCTGGAGCGTCATTACACCAATCATATATAAATATGTGTGTGTATA
>NC_069003.1:3825023-3830251 GCF_001194135.2 Octopus bimaculoides
TATATATATATATATATATATATATATATATATATATATATGCATACAGACACATGCATACATATATATATGTATGGCGAGCTGGCAGAAAGGTTAGCACACCGGGCGAAATGCTTACCAGTATTTCGTCTGTCTTAACATTCTGAGTTCAAAATCCACCGAGGTCAAGTTTGCCTTTCATCCTTTCGGGTTGTAGGAATTAAGTACCAGTTGCGTATTGGAGTTGATCCAATCGACTGCTCCCCGCTCCCGCAAAATTTCGGGCCTTGTACCTAGACTAGAAAAGAATATATATATGCATAATTGCCTGCGTCAGACCGTCTAAAGACTTAGCATTTTCTTTCATTGGTTACATTCTGAATATAATACAAAATCCGAATGTATTGGTCTATCGTTCTTTTACGCCACTTCTATTATATTTATGTAAATTCAGTCTGTAAGTCACACATATTTATGTCCGCACATACGTACAGGCAAACCGTACGTATACACTGACACACATAAATTAGAAGGAACAAAGGCACAGAACATGAGTGGATTGGAGGAAGAGAGCGATGGATTGATACACAAATAGAATGATATATTTAGATATATTTAGTAGCAACCTGGATAATAAATGTGATTATAGATATCACTTATAGATAGCAGAGTATCATGTTTAGTGGGTCGTTGATATAGAGTACAAAATTACAACGATATAAATACAGAAATATCTTTATGAGAATATATAGCAACTGCAGCGACAGTTATGGCTTCGGAGATAAAAAGACGCACACACGCATGTATATGACTTGCACGTACTTATACACACATGCGAACACACGAACACATAAATACATAAGTATATATAGATTACATATATATTTATATGTATATATATATACACACACATTGGGAGAGAGCGAGAGGGATCTATACATGTATACATATATGTGTGAATTACATACATCTACATATATATATATACATATATCTCTATATATATATGTGTGTGTGTGTGTGTGTGTTATATATGTATATACATATATACACATGTATGCATGTAAATATATATATATATATATATATATATATATATATATATATATATATATTATATAAGGGCATTATATTTATAGGGAATAAATGATGGATTTTCCCTTATGAAGTTCTTTCACGCTAACTACTTGATAAATTCTTACAAAGACATTATCCTATTATTGAATTATATATATATATATATATATATTCTTTAACTTGTTTATTTGGAGTGCTGGAATGTTGGAGTATCGCCTAAAATGTTGTTTGAGTTGAAGATGTTTACGACTGCTATTTCAGTACAATGCATGCGTAAAATGTCAGACGAAAGTGTTTCTATTGGATGTTTCTAACTTTTTGAAATCGGGTAGGTGATGGGTGAACGAATTGGGCGAAGGGGCATTGAGTGTTTCTTTAAGAAAAATTAAACCTTAAAAAAAATGAATTTCCCAGAATCGTATTCTTAGCATTTTTCAAAATGGATAAAAAATTTTTTAAATATTTGTAAAATACTACAAATTACGAAATTTCGGTGGCGACGGTGTGAAACTAAGAGTTTGAAAACGTGATTTCTGGTCAAAATCGTATTAACGCCCTAGTTTGTGATACCAGTAATCCAGTCCGCTATACAGCAGTTGTGCTGATTCTGCTCATAAGAAGGGAACAAATAACACAATGCAGCTGTAGGCCGTAACACCCGGGCTACGCCAGGATGCATTGCTAGTGTGTGTGTGTGTGTGTGTGTGTGTGTGTGTGCGTGTGTGTGTGTGTGTATATATATATATATATCCATGTGTGTGTATGTGTGTTGCGTGTGCATGTATTTATTTATATGTGCATGTATGTATGGCTGTATGTATCTATGCATTCATAGAGGGTGTTTGATAAAAGTAAATCATCGCACAATCAACTTGCTCCGATGCAGAGCGAAGCGACGATGACACGTCAACAAAGCAAAATTTGTTCACGTTCATCTTGCAAACAGCTCGGAGTGAAAACAAACAGATAATAATGTCGTACAACAGGTTATCTATTATGATAATCACTAGAGTTATAAAAAGGAAAACAAAAAATATTCAATACATTCAGAGCCCCATTAAATCAGTTGACAACAGCAGCGCAACATAATGGAAATATCTGGATGAATCTCTATCATTCAAGGAGCGGAGATACCAGGTTTACATAAAATGCAGTATTTATGCTATTTACATATACGGTATCACGGCGTTGTATATCTCTGTGAATTTAACGTAATTATCGAGGTTATTGATAGCTCGGCAAAATATAACATGAGATATGTTTTTGATGTTGCCGTTCACTTTCCTTTTATTATGTTGTACACGCTGTTATTCTCATCTGAACATTTATCGATGTTTGATGCGATAACACGATTATTGCAGTTGCAATGTCGAGAGTGACTGTGACAAGGGATCGCATATGCAACATGCGTACAATTGCAACCATAAGATAGGTTTTTTGTTCGGATTCAGTGCACCGTTGAACATCGCACCTGTTTTTTGCCGATATGCACCAGGGAAATTGATATAGAATAATATGCATGATTCTTCACATGTCTATATGCATGTAGGAATACATTCACACCGAAGCATATCCATATATATTGATAGAAATAGCATGACAACAAAAGAATAAAAGAGACCTTGATATTATGTAAATAGAGGAATTTATCTGTTAATATAATATGTGACGATTACATGGTAGCCATGATAAAACTCCAAGTTTCGGATGTCGGGCCATCGAAAATAAATAGATAAATAGATAGATACATAAATAGCTAGATAGAAACATAGATAGATAGTTAGTTTTAGGCATTACGTCAAGGCATATATATTTTTTTTTTGTATGCGCGTGTGTGTGTGTGGGGGGGGGGGGGGGTTAACTGCTAGTTTATTACATTGCAAATTCCAATTAAAATAAGCTCCGAGCAATATGAATCATACTGATATCATATTAAATTAAGCTTGAATTATATTAAAAGCTAACTCAGAACAAATTAAAATACTAGAAATCTAGACAAACCGTAGTTGATGATTATAATTTGTATGACTGTTCATTATACTGCTTATTCCTGAGCCGGATTTTGGAAGTTGAGATTCCATCGAAAGGAACGACAGTTTGTCTCAATCAATAGGGTAGGGTAGGGTAGGGTATTTTGCGTACTGTTTCAGTCATCACAGCGAGGGAAGCTATTACGGAAATGTGTACTTTAAAATTGGATGCCTGTATTGTCGACCACTGAACGAGTTGAGAGTAATCCTTTTCTACTCTAGGCGCAAGGCCCGAAATTTTGGGGGAGATGGGGGGCCAGTCGATTAGATCGACTCCATTTACGCAACTGGTACTTAATTTATCGACCCCGAAAGGATGAAAAGCAAAGTCGACTTCGGCGGAATTTGATCTCGGAACTTAAAAACAGACGAAATACCGCGAAGCATTTCGCCCGGTGTGCTAACGATTCTGCCAGCTCGCCACCTGAGATGATAGTCATTCGTAGTCCCCTCCCCCAAAATTTCGGGCCTGGTGCCTAGAGCAGAAAGGAATATTGTTCACTTGGAATTGAATAATTACCAAACATTTAATATGCCCCGAGATTATTATGATTTTTTAAAATTCTGTTTCGAGAAATTTAAAAATTTCCTTCGTATTTTACTTTTTATATTTTTTATCTTTCATTTGTTTTAATCAGTGACTGCGGCAATGCTGGGCCGCTGTCTCGAAGGGCTTTAATCGAAAGAATCGACGCCACTAGTTATAATTTTTGAGAAGTTTCATACTTATTGTATTAGTGACTTTTCTCGAACCGCTAGATTTTGAGAACGTAGAAACACCAAAACCGTTTGTCGAGCGATGCTGGTTGGGAGTGAAAAACAGACACAAATATACACACACACATATGAACGCCCACACAAACAAACTAACGTATGAGCACTAAAACATAAGACTGGTTTCTTTTCGACTCCGTCCATCAAATTCACTGACAAAGCCTTGGCGGTCTGAGGCAATATTAATAGATACTCGCCCAAGGTGCCATGCGCTGGGACTGAACCCAGAAGCATCTAGGCGGAAAACAAATTAATCCGAGTTTAAATTAAATTGCTTTATGTTGGTGTTAATTTGCTACAAGATACATGGAGATACATAGAGAGAGAGAGAGAGTGAGAGAGAAAGTGAGAGAGAGAGTGAGAGTGTGTGACAGACAGATAGAGAGTGAGAGAGGGAGAAATCGAGAGAGATAATCAGAGAGGGGGATAAAGAGAGAGGGGAAAGAAAGAAAGAATGAGAAAAAGGAAGAGAGAGAAAAAAGAAGAGAGCGAAAAGGAAAGGGAGAAAAAAAGCATATATATAGAGAGAGAGAGATCAGAGACAGAGACAGAGAGAGAGAAAGATCAAAGACAGAAAGAGAGGGAGAGAGAGATCAGAGACAGAAAGAGAGGGAGAGAGAGATCAGAGACAGAAAGAGAGGGAGAGAGAGATCAGAGACAGAGAGAGATCAGAAGCAGAGAGAGAGACAGAGATCAGAGACAGAGAGAGAGATCAGAGAGATAGAGAGAAAGAGGCAGAGACAGAGAAAGACGTAGTCTTAAAGTTCCAAGTTGAAAATTTAAATTTTTGAACCAAAAGCGCCGCTTTGCTTCTATGCTTTATTATCGTACTGTCATCTTCCAATACGACTCGTCTTTCGTATAGGATGCTGCTCTATTTCACACCTTATAATTCAGATGTGTTTTATTTCTACTCGAAGAGGTAAACCAGAAACAAGAAAGAAACATAAGTGACATGTGATTCCGTGTTTTCTAATATATATCTTCGTGACCGTGGGTGAGTGACTGTGTGTTCAATGGGTGTTTGCTATTTTGTGTTTCTTTTTAAATGAATATATCATTTTCTATAATGTTTTATTTGTGTTTAGAGTTGCGAACCTCTGTGTAAAACGTATTTGGAAAATGAAGAATCGTAAAGAGAAAAAAAAAACGGAAGGTTTTCAATTTTTTTCCGTTTAATTATCAAGAGACATTAATAAACACAATAAATTAAATTTGATATCGTGGTACATAAACAAGCGCACATACGTATTGAGAAAAGGATAGATACGCATATGGAGTATATAAAAACACCGCGAAAAACACAAATAAGCACGCAAATATACATATGTATACATATATATATATATATATATATATATATATATA
>NC_069003.1:3830878-3832112 GCF_001194135.2 Octopus bimaculoides
ATATATATATATATACATATAAGTAGTGTTACACAGAAGGTGACAGAGAGACACGCACAGAGGGACAGGGTGAAACAAATTGTGGTTGAACCACACAGTAGGGGGGAATAAAGTCGTGCTGGTATAAATAAATGACTGCTTCTTACAATGTTGCCACAACATCAATAATAACAAATAAAAGTACAGCATTAACAAGAAGAAAAATAAAAAATTTTAATACATTAAGTAAAAACCAAATACGTAGTGTGTAAAATCAGAAAAAGAAAAGTGCAAACATTTTAAAATAAATTAAAAATAAAATGAGAAATATAAAAAAATATACTGAATAAATAAAGATAAAAACATTTAAAATTTAGCAAGAAAAATCAATTAAAATCTAGAATATTAAAGTCAACGCGAATAAGAGCAGATAGCCTATGGCAGTTTTGGTGAGAGCAATTTTATTTTGATTTAAATTAATTGGCATTTTCTGATATTTACCATTATTTTAACAGTGAAGTTTTATACAGTATTAACTTTTTCGATTGCGCATATGCTTTTGTTATTGTTGCTGTTTTTTGTTGTTAGTGTTGTTGGTGCTGTTGTTGGTGTTTTGTTTCGATTTAGCTTATTTTCAGACTGGCATTATTCTCCTGATATTCTCAGTGCTTCGTTTTCGTTGTTTATGTTGTTGACGTTGGAGATTTTGTGTCTGGTTTTTTTTTTTTGTATTTTTTTTTTCCTGATCGTCTTGTGTTGATGTTGTTTGTTCTTCAGTGGTACCTGATAATGGTAATGAAGTGCAGATAGTGGAGGAGGGTACTCGAAGTCGTATTTTTTTTTCATGTTCTGCTTACTGTTGTTGTTGATGATGTGCTGAAGACTATTACAGTTTTCGATGCTATTTGCTGCAAACATTTCTTTTTGTAGTTCTTGCGGTATTTTTATTGACGCCGCTTCTCGTTATTTGTCTCCCTCTCTCTCTGTATCTCCGTATATGTACCTATGTATATATATGGATATATATGTGTATGTATATATATATATATATATATATATATATATGTGTGTGTGTGTGTGTATGAATACGTAGGAGTGAGAGTGTATATGTATGTACAAGTATACACAACAAGCATAAGTGTGTGTTGTATGTCATATGTCAATATATGATCTATACATACATAGATGCATACATATGTGTGTATACATGTATATATATATATATACACACACACATATATATATATACACACAC
>NC_069003.1:3832122-3832573 GCF_001194135.2 Octopus bimaculoides
TGATAGTAATAAAAGGATTCAAAATAACGAAAAGCACACCCACGCCCACATTGAAATTATAATCACAACAACAGCAACAACAACGACAATACAACAATACAAAACAACGAAATTCATATCAACAGAAGTGACAGCAGCAGCAGCCGCAGCAGCAACTGCTGCCGTAATACTAGAGCTGTAAGATGACTATTCTTCTAGAATTATCAGGAACAACCAAAGCATTGCAATAATGATCAGAGAAAATAGCTGCGTCAGCTAAAATAATTGTGGTAATAATAATAATAATAATAATAATAATAATAATAATAATAATAATAATAATAATAATAAAGATAACGGCATCAACAATAATAATAACAAGCAGAACAATGGAAGTAATGCTATGTATGAAGCGTAATAATTTGAAATAGTTTGCAGTTAAAATTTGAGCAACAGGTGGAATTACTGTAAG
>NC_069003.1:3833045-3838081 GCF_001194135.2 Octopus bimaculoides
ATACATATATATATATATGTGTGTGTGTGTGTGTGTGTGTGTGAAGTACAAGTAGGAGTTGACGGATGGAATAAATCTGTCTGGAGACATGAATTTAATTTGGATGCGTGGACGTTTGTTATGAGAGGAAATAAGAACATTATGTATCATTAGGTACCGTTAGCCTTGGAAATAAATGTAAGGATACCTCTCACTCTCTCTATCTATATATATGTGTGTGTGTGTGTGTGTGTGTGTGTGTATAATGATGTAATGCTACACATATATAGAAAGAGATAGAGAGACGGAGAGAGAGAAAGAGAGAAAGACATATTTACATATATGCATATGTGTGTGTGTGTGTGTGTGTACGTGTGCGTGGGGGAGAGAGAGAGTTGCGTATTTTATGATATTGCAGATGATAGGATATCTGGCATTACAAGTTATACAGATATTCAGTTCCAGCAAGCGGATATTTTTCATGCTACGACGGAGTACAATTATAAGAGGCATGTTTGTATATACGTAATCATGTATATTTATGTGCAAATGTATGTATATATATATATATATATATACACGTATATATACAATTGTGTATACCTACACGTATTAACACAATCAAACGTATACTCATGCATATTTGCATACATGGTTACTCAGTTCTATATGTGAATATGCATATAAATCTATGTATGCATGCATACCTTTATGAACGTATACAGATACATAATTACGCGCGTGTGTATTTGTGATCGTACACAAATTCGAGAACTTATATTTGTTTGGGAATATCACCAAAAACCTTGCTACATCATGTTTTTGTTTTCCTCATACTTTGAATCTGTTGCATTATCGCACTGCATGTTTTGTCTCTTTGTGTTTTCAAACTAATTTAACCTCCGCTTGCTTTTTTTTTTTTTTTTGTCTCGAAGACCCTTCTTTTACATCAACATCCTTAATGCCATTGAATTTCCTATCCCAGTTGCTAAGACTCCATCATTTGTTTTAGCAGGTTTTGTACCTAGTATCTACTGGCAACAAAATTGCCAGAACCATTAATAAGACAGCTACCGAAGATTAAATATTCTTTTTTTCTATTTCAGGGTGTGTGTGTGCGCATTACGTGGTTAAATTGTTTGTGTCGAATATATTCTTCCAATTAGTAAATAAGAACTTCTTCTAATGGCGTTTAAATCTAACTGATTATAGATTTCCCGAAAGACATTCAGTGTGATGTTATTTTTCTAAATGATTTGACTTTCTCAATTAAATCAAGGCTTATTATTATTGCGTATCCAAATATCTCTCTTCTCCTTATTTATATATCATTTCGCATCAAACCTGTTCTGATGCACACACAGTTAGATAAATATATATTTCTATACATATATGCATATACATGCATATGCATGTATATCTATATCTATCTATATATATATATATAAACATATGTATATATATATATATATGTGTATATATATGCATATGAATATTTATATGTGTATATATATGTGTATATATATATATATATATATATATATATATATATATATATATATATATATATATATATATATATATATACAGATAAACTTATATATAGATAAAGGGATGCGTTTGTGTTTTTGACAAACAACAAACACGTGTAACAGGATCTATTGTCTTTTTCTCAATTTTATGTTATTTATTTATTCTTTTGTGTCCCCAAATATTTATCGCACGCTTTCATGGAATTTTTTGTCTATGCACTACAATTCCCTAATTAGTGAAGGCCTTTTAATCTTTAGGGATCTTTGTTCTTCAGATGGTGCAGTTATTCCACAGTCTTACATAAACATTGTGAATTATACTTTAGTTTGTACGGAAACGTTTTCACCCACAAACACAAACGCACATACATTCGTATATTTACACACGAACACACAATATCAAATGCATGTTTATCAGTAACTACATCTACACAAAGAAAAAATAACATCAAATATGATATAAAAGACATCATACGCAGTAACACCAACAAAACACAACAGGAACGAGGCTAATAACAATCATGTCAACAAGAATAACCTGATGGGTTTCAATAATAACTGCATAAAAATAAGAACAACACTGACAGTACAATAACAACAAGAATAAGAATAGATATGAGAGAACCACAGTTGATGATCTCAAAATTGTTGAAGAAGTCACGAGGTGTGATAACAAAGACATCCTGAAAACAATAGTAGTAGTAGTATAACAATAATAATAACAACCATAACAACAAAAGTAATAACTTCAAAATCAACAACGGGTATAATGATGTCATATATGCCGTGGCTAAGTAGTAAGACGCCTGCTTCCCAGCCTCATGGTTCCGGGTTCAGTCCCATTGCGTAGCACCCGCTTTGCGGCGGTATGTTTTATTGTTGCCCCAGGCCGACCAAAGCCTTGTGAGTGGATTTGGTAGACGGAAACAGAAACACATCGTGTGTATATATGGATATATATATATATATATATATATATATATATATATATATATATATATATATATATATATATATATATATCCTATCTAGAACCCCATTTTATACACTGGAGCGAAGACATGTTACGATAAAGATAGAGACATTTGAAAAGACAACACGAAACCGGTTATTTCTCCAAATACAATGTTTCTATACCCAAAATTTCATAACATTTTTCTGACATAACAATTTAAATGTATACTTTAACCATGAAACACAAGGCTTTTGTAGTTTTTTTCACTCTTGTTTATCTTATATATATATTTGTGTGTGTGTGCATATGTGTGTGTATGTGTCTGCGCTCACACCATCGCTTGACAACCGATGTTGCTGTGTCTACATCCCTGTAACTTAGCGGTTCGGCAAAAGTGTCAGATAGAATAAGTACCAGGCTTGCAAAAAATAAGTTCTGGGGTCGATTTGTTCGACTAATGGTGGTGCTCCAGCATAGCCGCAGTCATATTACTGAAACTACTAATAAAATGAAAGAATAAGAAAATAATAATAATAATAATAATAACAACAGCAACAACTCCAATAGATAAGAAATTGAAGGTTATTAATGGCGAAAAGTATAGCAGCAACAAGGAAAATACCAATGCTCTTCTATAACAACAAAAAGTTGTAAGAATAGACTAATGGTCGGCAATAGCTTAGACAAGTGTAGCGCTAATAGGAGGAAGGACAGTAACAACAGTATTGACATGACCATCACTAACAAAGACAATCACAGCAAGCACAACGGTTGTGTTGACAACAGCAGCGACACAATGTTAATAGCAAGATTTAGAGGGGGAGGAACTAATTTTGAATATTGGCAGGAAAAACTGAAAGGTAAGAGCGAAAATGAGAGAAGAAACGAATGAGTTCAGTTGTAGCGGTAACAAAAGACAGGAACGAATGCGATAAGTGGGAGAAGAAGTGAGGAGGATGAAAGAGTAAGAGAAAAACAGAAAGGAGAGAAAGAAGAAAGGAAAGAGTAAGAATGGGAATGCCAATAGTAGATGCAACTCTAGCAATATCAACAACAACGACAAGAAGAACGAGACGGGAACCAGCGCCACCACCAACAACAACAACAACAATATGAATATCAAGAAAATTGTACGGAAAATAACGGTGGCAATTTCACAAAATTGGGAATAAAAAAACAGCAACAAATAAAATATACGAGAGCGCCTATAGCGAAAAAGAACAAAGAAACAAAGAGCAGTATGAAAAACAAAAACAACGAGGAGAAGAACAAAGAACAACAGAACCAACAACAACGTCAACATCATTATCAACAACAGTAATAACGATGCTAACAATAGTGTTAACTTAGCGGCACCAACAATAGCCAGAAAAAAATGTGATAAGTACAACAGAAACATGATGATGGTGGTGGTGGTGATGATGGTGGTGATGATGATGGTGGTGGTAGTGGTGGTGATGATGGTGGTGGTGGTGGTGGTGATGATGGTGGTGGTGATGATATGATGCTGATGATGATGATGGCGGTGGTGGTGGTGGTGGTGGTGGTGTTGATGGTGATGATGGCGGTTGTGGCGGTGGTGATGATGATGATGTCGGTGGTGGTTGTGGTGGTGATGGTGATGATGGTGGTGGTGATGGTGGTGATGATGATGATGGTGGTGATGGTGATGGTGATGATGATGATGATGATCAACAACAACAGCAATAACAACAACAACAACAGAAGCCTCAACATGAGTAGTAGGAACGTAAATAAAGATAATAACATCGGAAACCCTATCGCCAACGGGGGGAAGTCAGAGCGACAACAGCAAAAGCAGGGACAAATTTACAGAACAATGAAGGGTGGTGGGAGGTAACTATAACAATTTCAAATAACAAGATCGGTAACGCCACCATCATCATCATCAACAACAAGAAACAACGAGCTTGTGCAGAGAAATTAAATAAAAAACAGAAACATGTCAACAAGAACAAAAATATCGACAACAAGAATGAAACAAAAACAAACACAAACACAGAAACAATGAAACTATAAAACAAGAAGAAAAGGCAAATGTGTAACATGGAGGAACCGGAAGAAACGTTCATGTAACAATGTTTACAGTAACACAACAACCACGATGGCGATATTAACAACAACCACAACAAGAAATACAACATCAACAACAGGAAAACATCCAGAAATTTATTAATAACAGCTTGAGCAAAAGAAATGGTGAGGGGGGGATAAAGCGTAACAACAGCGATGCGGGCGGCAAAAATTATGACATCAGAATGGAGGCGGCAAGGGAACCCAAAACAGCCATTATTATTGCCGCCATTTTGTAAGTACTCAACATCAACGTCTTCACTGTCGTCATAAGCAGCATCGTCATGGTTGTCGTCATCATGGGCAACACCATCGTCGTCGTCATCATCATGGGCAACACCATCGTCGTCGTCATCATCATCATCATCATCATCACCGTCATCGACATCATCATCATCATCTATCTATCAATATACATATATACAGATATACATATGTATATATATATATATATTTATGTATATATGTATATATAT
>NC_069003.1:3838750-3841178 GCF_001194135.2 Octopus bimaculoides
CTTTGTTTCCTTCCTTACAAAATGGCTGATATTTAGCAAGGTGAGACACACATAAGAAGGAAGGAAACAAAGGACCACTGATGAGGTCACAGAAGTGTGACGAAAGAACTCTGGCCGAAATAAGATTAAGATTAATGTAATATAAAGCTAAAGCAAATTAACACCAAATATACAGTGCGTGTGTTTTTATTGGCTAAACTGGCAATATGACTATCCCCAAGTACAACAATATATATATATATATATTTATATATATATATATAGAGAGAGAGAGAGGTATGTATACATATATATTCAATTTCTTTTCACCAGTTTGTTACTATATATATATAATTTTAAAATAGGATAATAAGTTTATAAGAATTTATCAAGTAGTCAGCGTGAAAATCGACCCCAGAACTTATTCTTTGTAAGCCTTATACTTATTTCATCGGTCTCTTTTTCCGAACCGCTAGGTGAAGTTGACGTAAACATAGCAACATCGGTTGTCAATTGAAGGTGGGGGCAAAAACAACGACAAGTAATGAATAATACATGTTTGTGTTTCGCACCCCAGTATAGCTTGACCGAGGCTTACAATGAATGCGTCCTGGGGTCGACTTTTTCGACTAAAGGCTGTGCTCCAGAATGGACGCAGTCAAAGGACTGAAACTAATGAAATTTTAAAAAGTAAATAAATAAGTATAAATATATAAATGAATAAATAAAAAAATAAAGGCTTCCATAACGAAAATAACAGCAACAAAAACCTACAGGGCGGCAATCCTCGAAGTTGTTGCCGTAATATCAACAAAATCGCATGTAAACCTGGAGACAGGAATGAACAACAACGACAATAACATCAGTGTCAACAACAAAAGCCACGAGCAACATGTTCAGCAAGAATAACCAGTAATAATATCAAACATAACACGGGAATAACAGCACACTAGAGCAGAGAAAAAGAGAAGAAGAATAAAGAGAAATATGGACTCAAGTTGACAACAAAGGTTTCGTGAATTGTGTAAAGATAAAAACAAACAAAAACACGGCAATATGAACATCATCATCATCAACAACGGTAATAGTAATATTTATAATCATAATGATGATGATGCTGATGATAATAACAACAACAACATTAATGATAATAATAATAATGATAGTAATAATGATAATACAAGAATAAGAAAGTTTAACGTAACAATGGAAGACTAAAATGGCGGAAAAGAAGAAGAACAACAACAACAACAATAACATCAATAGCAAAAATAACCACTATAGCAACATTAACAACAACAGCAACAGTGATATCGAGGGAAATAAAGACAAGGAATTATATTGCAGAAAAAGAAGAGAGGGTAAGAGAGAAGTAAAGCAATAAATGCCAACAGGAATTTGTATAAGAGGAAGGGGAGGAGGGGGAGGAGAGGAAGAACAGGAGGGGGAGGAGAAGAAGAAGAAGAAGAAGAAGAAGAAGAAGAAGAAGAAGAAGAAGAAGAAGAAGGAAAACAAGCAGAAGAAGAAGAAGAATACGAAAAAGAAAAAAATGGGGATGATGGAGGAGGAGGAGGAGGAAAGAAGAGGGAAAAGTAGAAGAAAACAGGAAGAAGGAAATGAAAAAGAAGAAAAGGAAGAAGGAAACGAAGAAGAAGAAGAAGAAAAAGAAGAAGGAAAACAAGAAGCAGAAGAGGAGGAGATGTTGATGATGATGATGATGACAAGGAGAAAGAGATGGAGAAAAATGTAGTAAGAGATGAAGGAAGAGGGTTGGGCCAAGAGGAGTAGAGAGAGTGTAGCAGCACGAGGAGAACAACAACGGCGAAATAGAACACACACACATACATACACGCACACTGACAAACTTGTACTCACGCACAAACACAAACTCACACACACACATATGTACACATACCCTATACACACGCGCACGCACTACACACATACACAAATAATAAAATAAAAACATGGCTAGAAAGAGATGACAAGAAGAACAGGAACATGTAACTGTAACGGTTCGGCAATAACCGCGAAAGCTAAGTGAACAATGGCGTCAGAATTTAACCACCGTAGAGCCGATAAGAGGGTAACAAAAGGATCATGACGCATCGGAAAAGAAGAATGACGAGGAATAAAAAAAAAAAAGAAATCTATATAGAATAAATGACCAACAGAAACAATATGTTATGTGTAACAACACTGAGGGGGGTTAAATAAGGATCAAACTAGACACGGTTTTAGGGAAAACAGAATCATATTCATTTGTATGTATGAAATCGTATGAAAATGTACGTACGAATGTGTAGCTGTTTTTATTTGTGGATGAGCATGTTTGCTTACATATATATATACGTATATATAAATATAGTTAGCAAGGTGAGACACACATAAGAAAGAAGGAAACAAAGGACCACTGATGAGGTCACAGAAGTGTGACGAAAGAACTCTG
>NC_069003.1:3842354-3843769 GCF_001194135.2 Octopus bimaculoides
ATATATATATATATATATATATATATATACTTATATATACATAAGACGCAAAGAGACACATTCACGTACGCATGCGTGTGTATTTGAACAAACATTTATGTAGAAAGGTGAAAGTGCTTTGCAACCAATAATATGAAAGCCGTCGCGTATAAGAATATGTATATATGTGTGTTCATGTGTGTATATATACATATGTGTATGCATGTATGTTTATATGTATATAAGTGTGCTTGTTTTGCAGTCTGTTTGTATGTTTGTGTCTGTGTCTTGTCTTTTGCCTGTGGCCATGGTATGGCACTTTTAGGTGAGATTTTCTAATATATTTCATTACAATTCCCTGGCCTGCCTTCCGTGTTTGGTTTTGTTAAATTCACTGTTGGGCACTCCTTCTCTTATTTACCTATGTGAAAATGTATGTTTTTGTGTGTGTGCCTTTGTGTGTGTGTATGTCTTTATGATTGTGTGTGTGTGTTTGTGTGTGCATATATATATATATATATACATATATATATATACATACCTACACAAACATATATATATGTAAATAGATAGATAGGAAACCTGCATCTATTTATTGCACAGAGTACTGATGGTGTCTGTCGATCGTAACTTCAGACAGGTGTGTCAGATTTTCTAATGCGGACCTAGAATTTGGTCTCATAAGAGAGGACAGAGACGAAATAAATCCTGTTAGTAAGAGGAGGGAAGCTCCGATAATCATACCAAACTCTCGCCTTAGTTTGATAAGCTTTTGATCGCGCCCAAGAAGATTTAAGGCTTAGATCTTCACGTTGGGATTCGAAAGGAAAGTACGGATACTTATATTTAAACGAAGCAATGCATGCAACATTCTAATGATTCTGCATTTTGCTGACAATCGAAAAAGTGAAGTTTCTACAATATTGTAAGGAGACCTGGAGGAATGGTAAAATGATGCTTTAATGGCTATTCAAGCAATGTATTCGTAGATGATTAACGGATTGATTGTGGTGCCGTAGAAACACCAATATGTCTTGAAATATACATATATACTCATTGCCATTCTTCACATAGTCGTATTTGTATACGAAACGTCCTAACATTAAGCGGTGACTCTACATATCATGAATTACCTGTAGAGACCACTTAATAGTGATTAAATTGCACTGATAAGACAAATGATAACACATATTATTAACTTATAAACCCTTATTAGATTTGGTAGTATTTTATGGTTACTAAGCGAAATACGGTGACCCTACCAGCAATGACTATATATACATGCTTTTCTTTTACAAGATACCGTTCTCAAAACATGGACTTCTCACTTCTATATTAATCATAGACTGCAGATATGCACGTGTGTGTGAGGGGGGGGTGCAATAAAAATGCTTGCAGATTATTCATTGCCGTCATTACTGTGTAATTATCTCCCA
>NC_069003.1:3845984-3847214 GCF_001194135.2 Octopus bimaculoides
GGTGGTGGTGATGGTGGTGGTGGTGGTGGTGGCGGAGAAGGTGTTGTGGGTGGAGTGGGGTGGCGGCGGCGAAAGGGGTGGGGGGATGCTGGTGACTGCATTAATAGATGTAGCTGTGGTAATTGCACATAGGTGCACTCTGCAGGTTACCACAAGAAGCGTTCCAGTTGATCTGCTTAACGGAACAACCTGCACGCGACACTAACGTGCAAGCGGCTGAGTACTCCACAGACACGCATAGCCTTAACTTAGTTCTTAGTGATATTCAGCGTGAAACAAAATGTAACATGGCCGACTCTTTGAAATACAGGTAATACTCACTTGCGCAAGCTCGGCGGACTAGTCATAGGGGAAGAAAAGGGTCTTTCTGAGGTTCAAAATGCGTCGCCGAGAATCGAACTCAGATGCTTACGATTGTGAGCCGGGTACCATAACCACTAAATCACAAGCCCTCACTATGACATATATACAAACGCCGAGAACGATGTCATGCTTACGCCTGCGCATTGATAGACAACTAATGACACCCATAGGGAGAAAAACGCAGTAACAATCCTATATTCGTAAACTAGATCGAAGTAACCTAAACGTGGTTCGACTTTCTAGAAGTATCAGCTAAATCACCCTAAATAGCAGGCTATTGTTTTACAAAGAAGTGCCTTACGTAATTCAAAAATATGGCCACTCTTTGTTTGATCTACATCACATGACTCATTGACCAGAATTAATCCGGATCTCAAATTTTGACGTTGACATTAAGGCAAAACGAATGTTAGGCAGGGACGTCCATGCTGTCACGCAATATGCTAGAAATAGCAACCAAATATGTATATCCGCCAATAGGTATTTTCATTGCCAGTGAATGTCAGCAAGCAATGAAATACTGTAAGCCGTCGCCACGTCGCGGTTCACCGATCACGGTTTATTATTTAAGCATATGTCGATTCCTCCGTGGCGTTGTTCTGCATTTCTAGTTAAATGAATATATACAAATACTACTACTACTACTACTACTACTACTACTACTACTACTAATAATAATAATAATAATAATAATAATAATAATAATAATAATAATAATAATAATAATAATAATAATAATAATAAAATGCCTGGATGCAGTACCAGGCAGTGGTTCTCATGGCTTCTGATCTTAATTGATTGGAAGTGTTATCATGTACATTGTTTTGTCTTGGTATAAAAGATGGGCTACAGCAAATATTCTGCTCA
>NC_069003.1:3847414-3848130 GCF_001194135.2 Octopus bimaculoides
CTGGTCACGAGCAGAAGTAGCGGGGGAGCATCAGTCATGTGTTGAGAGGAATTCTTTGGGGTTTGGATAATTCACCTTTGGAATCATGGGTATACTGGGCTTCGTATATTTTACCCCAGTGTCACTTTGATGGCATGCCCTAGTCTCTCACTGAATAATAATAATAATAATAATAATAATAATAACAATAACAACATCTAGTAGAGTATTGTTTCTACTTCGTAGACTTCGGGGAGTTTCGGAACGTAACACCCGCGATAGTCGGGGGATTACTGTGTATTCAATGGCAAAACCGCAGCTCAGAATAACTTCATAGTAATAACATTAAATCTCTCTGTGGCTTTATTAACCAAATGATATTCATTTATCTCTCTTGTAGACACAATATGCTTTAAGAAAAAGCATAACGGTAGATACCTTTATGTTATATGATTTCTTTCTGAGATACAGGTAGACGAAAAGACGCCACGCACGTTAAAGAATTTCTTGAGGCTATTTTTTAAATGAAGTATTTTTATTCATTAATTTCAATTTTTAATTTCGTGTTAATTTTCTGTATTTTTTTTATGCATAATTAATTTACGTTATTTTATTTCAGTCTAATCTCACATTATTCCGCCATTTATTACGCCATACAAAAATACACACACACACGCACGCGCGCACACACACACACACACACACACACACACACACACACACACACACACACACAC
>NC_069003.1:3848462-3849856 GCF_001194135.2 Octopus bimaculoides
ATATATATGTATATATATATGTATATATATTGTACACACATACATATACATATAAGTATTGTTATATTCCATCCCGCATGTAAGTGTGTGTGTATGTGTCTGTGTGCATATGTGTGTGCATGTGCTATATGCATGTGCATGCGATCTCGTGCGTCTGTGCATTTCGCACTATCGTCGTACCTTTCATCTACTTCTTCAAATAATCTCTTTCTACTTTTTTGGCCGATAGGATTATAATAAATTTAATTAATCTTTTGATAACGTAGCCATTAATCCATAATATCAAGATCAAATGTTGGCAATTTTACCGGATATGTCTCAGTCAGGATCGTAGAAGTTTGAGTCTAACATGTTCGCAAAAACAGGGAAATCCTAAAGAAAAGAGCACACCGTTTATGTTGATATTAATAGGGAAATCGTGTTCAATTTTCTTTCCTAATCCTTTGGGTTGTCTTCATGAACTGCAGAACGCAATTATGAAATAAGGTAGGCATGTAGCGGTGAGACAATTTTGTATACTTATACTTTACAAGGACTGCCATTAAGTAAACGGTGTATACTTTATGCACAGCACGGCGCTAATAAGAAGACATGATGGAAAATTCAGTATAATCTGATTCATACCAAGTTGTTTATAACAGACATAAACTTATATATATATAGAGAGAATTTGAAGTATGTGACTTAAAGGTTCCCAGGCCACCAACTGGAAGCGGACTGTTTCAGCTCTTGAACTGCGGTCGGCAATCCAGTTCAAAGTGTGTTGAATAACGCGAGTAACTCCTACTAAATGTGTTGAGTTGAGTGCTCTTTACATGGTTGTCCACACACTGGGAAACACACACACACACACACACATATATATATATATATATATATATAGATAGATAGATAGATAATTATATATCATGTTTGTAGGAATAACAATATTCGGAAATCTTGTATATTCTTCGACTCAAAGTATGGAATGTATCCTTGAGTCTGTTTATTCAGCATTATGATGGTTCTTCAAGAGCTGCACTAAGTGTTTCGCAACCACTAAACCGACCAATTTAGACCATCAACACGGAAGTCAATTGTGAAGACGGAGGTGGAGGAAGAAGAAGAAAAGGAAGAAGACGAAGAAGAAGAAGTAGAAGACGAAGAAGAAGAAGTAGAAGACGAAGAAGAAGAAAAGGAGGAGGGGGAGGAGAAAGAGTAAAAGAGAGGAATATTGAAAGAGCACGAAGGCAACCTATTGCCTCTTCACCCAAACACTCCCCGTTGAGCAATTACCATTAATTATAAGGATATCAATTGATGTTTGGAAATGATACATCAATAGGAGCACGAGATATAGAGGTGGGAGATGAGGCTGATGGCGGTGGTGGTGGTGGTGGTGGTGGTGGTGGTGG
>NC_069003.1:3849993-3852405 GCF_001194135.2 Octopus bimaculoides
GTGGTGGGGATCGGTGGTGGTGATGTGATGGTGGTGGGTGTCACAGTAGTGGTGTTGGTGATGATGGCGTTTGTGTAGGATGAAGCGTTTGTGGTGACGATGAAAATAATAGTCATGGTGATGATGATGACAATGGTGGTGGTGGTCGTCGTGATGATGATGAAGACGGTGATGATGATGAGGAGGCGGAGGGGAATAACGATGATAATAATGATAGTGATGATGATGATGTTGATGAGTAGGAGGAGGACGAGGGGGTAATGATGATAATGATGATGGTGATGATGACAAGGTGTGATGATGCTGATGATGCTACTGCCGATGATGATGATGATTATTTTGATGACGGGGATGATGAGGATGGTGATGATGTTGTAGTTGTTGGTGGTGGTGGTAGCGATGTCGATGACGACGTCTACGATGACGACGACAACGAAGAAGAAGAAGAAGAAGAAGAAGAAGAAGAAGAAGAAGAATGTTAGAATGTAAGAAAAACTGATCATGAAGCAATAACACCAAAACTTAGAAACCACAACCACAACCAGAATCGCAAGATGATGAAAAGTAGAAGACGACGAAATTCAAAGGAAAAATTACCGAAACAAAAATCGGAAAATAGAAAATAAAATCAACACACCTCGGAGCGAGCTAAGAAAGTTTAAATGCCAAAGCTAGAACACGCCCAATAAAGATTAATCTAATTAATTAACTTTATTCCAATTGGCGGTTATGGGAGGGGAAAATAAGGGCGGCGTGTGTAGTGGGGTAGCATAGAACGTGGTAGACCTCCACAAGGAATTCAAGAAGCATTTGTAGCAATTTATCATTGACTTTGTTCTGCGCAATTAGCTTTTTTCGTGTATGTAAATGACGTCGGTGAAGGTTGCGTGGGGGCTTTTGAAAATGACTGTATACATGTAAGAATGTGGTGAGGTTTGCCTATTAGAATGCATATGTGAGTTTATGATGGCTGACATAAACGTGTGCATGAGTGTTGTGACTGAACGCGTTTGATTTTCTCGTTAGAATATTGGGCACACGATCGCAAAAGAGTAGGTTCGATTTGTGGACAAACTGTCGCAGTGGCGCAGAGCAAGTGACGGTTAGCCATATACATGTCTATAAATGTATACACAGTTGTATACATATGAATATTCATCTTTTTGTTTTTCTATTTTCCTTCTCATTTTTTTTTTATAGGTCAAGGTTATCTTATGAAATACGCAGACATACATTTTCAGTTAAACCAAAATATGAAAGCATTTGTTATATGAAAATGTGATTTTGTACGGATATTATCATTCATGTGAATTCATAAACCAACTCAATATATCCCTTTACTTTAAAAAGTTAAAGATGCTTTCATTACAAATATATATATATATATATATATATATATATATATATATATATATATATATATATGTATGTATGTATGTATGTATATATATGAATGAAAGTAATTCTAAAGCCAACACACCCATGTGTTAAATTCATTTTCCATTTATATTTTCAATTGTCAATCCTTTATCGTTGCACAATTAACACAGATTCACAATGTGGCCGAGTGAGTAGGTCACAGGGATACAATAGAAATTTTGAAGCTTCAAGCATTAATAGAAAATTGAATTTTACAGCTTTTTTTGTTCTTCTACTTTATTTCGTGTAAATGTGCTGATGGTATAATTGCTTGTATTTGATGAATTCTTAGAGCTATTCATTTAATTGTCCAATACAACAACGAAAAATGTTATATTTTAAAAAAGTATTAGATGATGCTAGAAAATATATTAATTATATAGAAGGAATTATATATAGAATTAATTATATATTAATTATATATTAATTATATATTAATTATATAGAAGGATTTTTTAACAAATATGCGTGTGATACTTTAGTTTACTTTTGCAGACCTCTTGATTTAATGCAATTCACACACTCATCAGCAGTGGAAAAGAAATTTCTTGCCCTCCAGCATTGAGATTACTCTGTCAAATATAAGGCTTATTTTATATAGTGTTTCGAAGTAATCATGAATTATCTCGTAGTTTTGAGATTCCAACGATGTAATGGCTTATTTTTAAAATGCCACTGTAGAGCAGGCGTGAAGACCCAGATCAGATCAGTCAGAACACAAATCTCAGGACAGGAAGATTACTTGGGACATATATAGCTAGATAAAATGCTAATTATTAAATAACCTTCTTTACATAAAAATTCTGCAGGAGTGGTTGTGTGGTAAGTAACTTGCTTAACAACCACATGGTTCCTGGTTCAGTCCAACTGCGTGGCACCTTGGGCAAGTGTTTTCTACTATAGTCTCGGGCCGTCTAAAGCCTTGTGAGTGATTTTTGGTAGATGGAAACTGAAAGAAGACGTTCATATATATATATATATATATATATATAT
>NC_069003.1:3852746-3853480 GCF_001194135.2 Octopus bimaculoides
TATACTTCGTAGTGTATTATGGTGGCAGACCAGATGCTGTGTCCTTCTTAGAAATTAATTATTAGACTTAATACCACTAGGTGGCTTGCGGTTATATGCTGCTGAGAAGAGCTATGGAAAATTTTGGTATTTTCTTTTATATATTCTCACTTGACATACGACTAGCTGTGATCAATGTTACAGAGTAAACATGAAAGACAAAGAAAGTGAGAACATATTTTTTTAATTAGTAAAATTAAACTTGAACAGAGATGAGTCTTAAAAAAAAACGTAAAACAAAATATTCTCCATATATATGTGTGAGTGTGCGTGTGGATATGCGTGTGTATAATCATGTATGTATGCATGTCTGTATATGAACATCTATAGGTACGTATATGTACGTGTGTATAGACGTATATATACATCTCTATAAGTATGCCAACATGAACACAGCCATAAATAAAGGCACAATCACGTATCTTATAGATGTTTACACTCATGCCTACATGGGTATGTGGATGTTTGCGTGTGTGTGTGTGTGTGCGGTAATTTTGGCATACAAGATAATATCTACTACATCTCACATAAATAAAAACTAGTGCCAAATACTTTCTCCCTCTCTCCATCTTCCCACAACATATATTTGTCAGTCTCTATAACTGCCCAGTGCATTTCTTTAGTCATCAATAAAGTTGTACAATAAGAAGAAGAAGAAGAAGAAGATATAATGACGATGGTGATGAAGATGATGA
>NC_069003.1:3853828-3856103 GCF_001194135.2 Octopus bimaculoides
ATATATTTGTCAGTCTCTATAACTGCCCAGTGCATTTCTTTAGTCATCAATAAAGTTGTACAATAAGAAGAAGAAGAAGAAGAAGAAGAAGATATAATGACGATGGTGATGAAGATAATGATGATGATAGTTTTTCCAAGGAATCGCTCTTCTTTTTCCAAATGATTGCTTGAAAAAAGCTATAGCGAAATGGAAAACGGAACTGACAGCATACGAAGAAGTTTAGGGACAATAGAAATCAGGCGAGGCATCTTCCAAGGGGACTGCCTGGTCCTACTAATCTTTGTACTGTGCATGATCCCACTAACACTGACTCTGAGGTAAGCAAAAGTTGGGTGTGTATTTAACATTTAGGGAGTTTCGAGGAAAACTGGAGCGGAATAACCATTAAACGGTAAATGTAAACTTTAAAATTTGACGTTTGTTCTAAGACGTATGTGCATTCCTCTTTATAGATGTATGAGTGTGTTTGAGTGGGGTGCACGCGCGCGTTGATGTGTGTGTATGTGTGTATTGGCGTATGTGTAGGTGAATGTGTGTGTGTCGGCACTCTGTCGCTTACGACGTCAAGGGTTTCAATTGATCCGATCAACGAAACAGCCTGCTCGTGAAATTAACGTGCAAGTGGCTGAACACTCCACAGACACGTGTACCCTTAACGTAGTTCTCGGGGATATTCAGCGTGACACAGTGTGACAAGGCTGACCCTTTGAATTACAGGCACAACAGAAACAGGAAGTAAGAGTGAGAGAAAGTTGTGGTGAAAGAGTACAGCAGGCTTCGTCACCATCCCCTGCCGGAGCCTCGTGGAGCTTTAGGTGTTTTCGCTCAATAAACACTCACAACGCCCTGTCAGGGAATCGAAACCGCGATCCTATGACCGCGAGACCGCTTCCTAACCACTGGGCCATTGCGCCTCCACGATACATACATAAACACATATATACATACACAGACACGCACTGTCATTTGCATATAATTGCTACGGTGCAATTAAAAGCGATGACATTCCAATATAATATACAAGTAAATACATTATATCTCCAGAGTCGATATCCGTCAATTAAAGAAACATTTCACGTTACAAAACTACGGCTGTTTGAACACATTTTAAATGTAATAAAAACACTAATTGAGCTGCGGGCAAACATTATTTCTTTGAGATATACGTGGACGTGTGTGTGTATATATATGTATGTACACACGCACGCACACACACACACACACACACACACACACACACACACACACACTATACTAAGTATACTATACTAAGTACCAGTTGAGTACTGGGGTCGATGCAATAGACCAGTCCCCGCCCTAAAAATTTCAGGCCTTGTGCATTTGATAAAAAAGATCATCAATATTATTTTTATCATTATGATTATTATTATTAGTAGTATCATTATTATTATTATTGCTGTTGTTGCTGTTGTAATCATCATCATCATCATCATTATTATTATTATTATTATTATTATCGGTGTTGGTGCCGTCAACATTATTTATAGAATGTCTATTTCTTTAAAGAATCGCGGAAAGTTTTTCATAAACATGAACTGGCAACATGTGCAGTCCACGCCAAAACGTCAACACGATGGGCGGTACACACACACATACACACACACACACACACACACACACACACACACACACACATATACATATATGCACAACCACACGCACACACAAACACAAAACGATCACACGTTTACTGTCGTAGTACCACTGTCCACGACCACCTGTACCATGGCCACAACAACAGCAACTTCAACTAGCCAGACTATTATCTCGCCACATAACGTATCCAACTGCATCAACAGACGTCGGCAACCATGCAGAGTGACAGAAGATACATCAGAACAATGACCACTTCGAAACTGCCACCAATATTATGCATTAAACGTCCACTCATGGACACATATAGACATATACGGGCAACCATTTATACATCTCAATATCTAAATATATATATTACAGCATATATGTGTGGTGTGAGTGTCCTATCTCTTCTTCCTACTCCCACTATCATGGTGCATACACACACACACACACACACACACACACTCACTCACACACACACATATATATACATATATATATGTACGTATGCATGCATGTATGTGTGTTTCTGACAGTACATACATCTAAACTTGCGTCTATTTTATAGATACGCACAAATACATATATAATTGTATATATATGTATACAGATACATATATGTATGTATGTACGTATGAATATATATATATATATATATATATATATATATATA
>NC_069003.1:3856113-3859702 GCF_001194135.2 Octopus bimaculoides
TATATATATATATATATATATATATATATATAGATGCATATATTTATATACACACATGCATACAAATGCATATATACATACACGTATATATATGCATACATATATATAAATATATATATAGAAATACACAAATGCCGCATACTAATTCTAAGCAACATGTTCCGTTACGAACCGTTTAATTGACCGATTCACTGAGTCCCAAAATTTAATAACTACACACGCACACACACACACAACACACACACAGTGTATAAATATGTGCATATGTACGTGTGTGCGCCTGTTCGTGTTATGTGTGTATTGTGTGTGTGCCTGTGTGCGCGATACATGTGTGTGTCTATGTAGGTAACATACGTACATATTAACCCGAATGTAGCTCTTTTATTTGAGAGACGCTTTTGGTAGTTTGACCATATAACCATTTCGCCTTTGCAATGTTTTGCACTAAAACTTTCCAAATGTTGGCTTTTATGCAGATGCAACTTTAAAGGAAGGCGAAAAATTCTCAACGAAAAACATAAAACTAAATCGACAAATACAGTAGAGAAATAGAAGATATAGTTAATCTCCATATTGGAAAATTGAAGTCAAGAATAAAAAAGGCAAGCACCATTTACTGGGTGTCTATAGTTCCCGGTTTGTTGGCTGCAAAGTCATTGCTGATGTAGAAAATAATCTGATCAAAACGGTGTGGAAGACAGGAGATAAATTATATATACATACATGAATATACATCCACACGTATTCGCCTGTACAGAAGTTTCTGGACAGGAGCCGCCACGACGACGACGACGACGGTAACGACGACGAACATCAGAACCTCCACCACCACCACTACCACTACCACCACCATCAACAACAATAACAACAACAACAACGTCGCCATCAGCGAATAAAAACATCGCTAACTTTATCGCAACGTCTCACAATCATGCGTTCGCATAAGCATTATGTGATGCACGTATAAGGAGATATCCGAAAGGAAGCAAACTTACTCTGACTTTCTCTCACTCCCTCCCTCTATCCCTCTCTCTCTCTATCTCTATCTCACTGTGTTTAATCATCTCTCTCCTTCTCTCTCACACTCATCCTGATACGCACATATTGACACATTCTTAACCGATCTATGTATCTGTCAGCATATTTCTTATACACCGTCCGTTGTACCTAAGCAATGATATCTTTCTACCTATAGACTTACGTATCTGTTTTTCTGTCTTATAATCTCTTTCTATACACGTACCTGTCTGCGCATCTCCTTATCTTCTCGCATAATGCATCGTTTCTTTTACATCGTCTCGCTTCTTTCCTTTAGATGAAGATATGTGTATGCGCGTGTGTTCACAGGCGCGAACACACCACACACATGCACATGCCCTCACAAACACACACACGTACGCACATGTATATAAACGTATATACAGATGAGTGGATAAATATCAGAAAAAGCGATAAAGGCTCTCAACACATTTACTAGGCGATGCATGGTCAGAACATGATCGAACCGGTTTCTTGTCTTTTTTTTTTTTTTTTTTTTTTTTTTTTTTTTGTTAGGAGCCTGCGAAACTTTAACTATACATATTTATCATAAGGATACGCGAAGTGCCGACCTGCTAGAAAGTGGTGTTAAAACTCTCAGCAAAACCACAAACAATACTGAAAATTTCAACGGTTGACAACAGAAGTCGGGCGAACGGGTAAAGAATTTAGACATACCATCACAGTTAAATGCAATTATAGTTTGGCACCCGTAATATTTCGCTACCTAACTTATCCCATTATGTGTGACGCACACATAATAATCAGTGGAGTTGTAGTCTGGGAAGTTAGGGGCCGAAATATTAGGGATGATGTGCTCGCAGAAATTGTCTGAGAGTCATTATTGGGTTCTCCTGCTTGTGTGGCATGGTTGAGCGAGAGACCAACAAAACTCCTTTTAACACCAAAGATAAGCTGAAGGTTAATACTAAGGCAGCATTCGCCAATTTAAACATGGAGACGCGCCAGAAGAGTTGCAGGAGATTCCTAAGTCGTCTGGAGGCCATGGTTGAAGCCAATGGCGATTTTATTGAATACATTTACTCAGTAATATTTCAATAAAATGAGATGTCAGTGGCATTTAACTATTGCGTAATTTACACCGCACCCTGTGTATTATATGTATTAATTAATAATTTTTTTGGTAGAAAGTTTACCGCGCAGCGAACATTGCATAGCGGCATATGTTCTAATACATTTCTGAGTGGAAATAGCGCCGAATTCGACTTGGCCTATCATTTTACTAAGTCAATATAATAAATAACAGTTGAACACTACGATCGATGTTACCGATGTAAATACTTCCCCGAAACTGATAGTCTTGTGCCAAAATTTAGAACCAATATATAAGCGATATATAAGGCGCCGAGCTGGCAGAAACGTTAGCACGCCGAGCGAAATGTTAGCGGTATTTCGTCTGCCGCTACGTTCTGAGTTCAAATTCCGCTGAGGTCGACTTTGCCTTTCATCCTTTCAGGGTCGATATATTAAGTACCAGTTGCGCACTGCGGTCGATGTCATTTACTAAATTCCTTTGTTTGTCCCCTCTATGTTTAGCCCCTTGTGGGCAATAAAGAAATAAGAAACGTTAGCACGCCGGGCGGAATGCTTAGCGGTATTTCGTCTGTCTTTACGTTCTGAGTTCAAATTCTGCCAAAGTTGACTTTGCCTTTCATCCTTTCGGGGTCGATAAACTAAGTACCAGTTGCGTAATAGGGTCGATCTAATCGACTCCCCACTCTCAAAAAATCTCGGGCCTTGTGCCTAGAGTAGAAAAGAATATATGACCGATATATTTTAGATTTATTTTCTGAGAATAATGACTTTGTTGTTCGCAAGAAATGTCTTTTTGAGGTAGTTGCCATACAAATCGTAGCCATCTTTTTCAAACTGTACTTTTTTTTTCTTTAGTTAGACAGAAAAATATAAATGTTATGTTTCTGTTTTTTTTTTATAGAAACGTAACCGTGTAGTCTAGACTCAGTATATAGTAAAAGTTCCAAAATATTCAATAATAATACCTGTTGGAAATAAGATCTAAATTCAAAATTATTTCCTTCAGGGTTAAACTCGAAAAACACCGAGTTTTGGGAATAATTGTTTTTGTTTTCTCTCTCCGTCTAAACAGAATCAGTGGCAAATAACATTACTACTATTCTGCTAATACTACTACTACCATCACCACCACCTCCATGCCACCACCAAGAACACTACTACTACTACTACTTCTACTACTGCTGCTGCTGCTACTACTACTACTACTACTTCTACTACTACTACTACTTCTACTACTACTGCTGCTACTACTACTGCTGCTACTACTACTACTTCTACTACTACTGCTGCTACTACTACTACTACTACTAGAAATAGTAGAAGTAGTAGTAATAATAATAATGATTCAAATAAAAATTATGACAATAAAAATAACATATACACATATATATATACATACACGTATATACGTATATATATACGTATATATATATATATATATACATATATACGTATATATATACGTATATATATATATATATATATATATATATAT
>NC_069003.1:3861019-3871514 GCF_001194135.2 Octopus bimaculoides
ATATATATATATATATATATATATATATATATATATATATATATATATATATATAGATAGATAGATAGATAGATAGAATATATATGCACACACAATCATACACACATATATATACATATATACGCACAGATATATGTATATACTCAAACAGAAATACATATGTATACACAGGTGGTATGCATATACATATACATGTATAAATACACACACACACACATATGTGTATTTGTTTGTGTACGCATATATGCAATGTAGCGGTAATAAATTGTATAGCCGTAACATAAAACATTCCGTTTTGGAGAAAGCACATATTAAAATTTCGTGTTGAGTAATTTTACTTCCCTCTAATAGAAAAATAATCAAATTTATCTGTACATTAGCTATAGTTCTACAATATATAATTTTAAAGCGTTACACATAAGGAAAGTTAAACTTTGAGTACGTTTGTGTAGGTTGAATTACATATATTCAGTAGAGAATGTATCAATTTAAGCTATTAGAAAAGTTATTTACAGACATCAGTTTGGATTCCTAAAATGTTGAGGTATACGAAATTTACACTATAGTTTCTATGGCTTGTACATCTCCCATACAATTTTCGGAGAAACCAAGGCACTTTTTCGATATTGCGTGCTTTTAGCAAAGCTTAAAAATATTTTTTTGCTTCACGTTCGAAATATCGATTCGACCTTGGTACAGTTCAAATTCAACTATTTTCTTGTTTTTCCTTCATTACACTGTCTCATCTTCTCTTGTTTCCATCAACATAAAAACTTCACTTGCCAGGATTCGATCTCTCCTGAATTAGATAACTTTAAAATAACTTTTCATCTCTCAACCTTCACGTTTTTATGTAAGTTTGGTAATGGTTTGAAATCTCAGAAATGATTGTTGGCTCCAAATCAAATATATTTTTGTTTATTGGCACCAAATGAATAATGGTATAGCATCGTAAAATTTAAAAATTACATATATTAAAAGATTTCAAAATTTATTTTGAAGTTTTCGTAACCACGACATTTTCATTGTCCTGTCAGTCGAACTGTGATTGATTCACACGAATAATGTTTATATTAAACATGGTATTCTCTTTAGAATAAGAGCCAGGCATGTAAATAAACAATTCATAGATTAAAGAATATCACCAAATTTGCTAATCCTTTTTATAAAATTGTAGAAACTATCAGGAAGTGAAAAGGTCTTTAACGTTACGAGCCTACGCTCTTCCACAGAAATGGAACGCATTATATATATATATATATACAGAGAGAGAGAGAGAGAGAGAGAAAGAGAGAGAGGGATAAATAGATAGATAGATAGAGGTGCTTCTTTTAGTTTCCGTCTACGAAATCCGCTCATAATGCTATATTCGACCCCGGTCTATACAGAGAGATTTTAGCACATCCTCACCCAAACGTACCACCGAGTGGGACTGAACTCGGAGCCATGTGGTTAGGAAACACGTTTCGTTGAAACATGTTTCCTAACCACATGGCTCCGATATAGATGGCTAGATGGATAGATGGATGGATAGATTGATCAATCTATCCGTCCATCGATTTTTAACTCATAGAATTTCTAACTATACACAGCTATGCATACACCTATAGATACGTACATACGGAGTATACTAACACACAACAGTTACACACGTACACATATACATATATTCACATACACATACACATACGCCCAATTTCATCCATTTAAATTAGGTAAAGAAAGTCTCAGAAAGTCATACAAAGCCACACGAAGTCACACACAATAAAAATCGTTGTCTTTTGTTAAGTGCGACTAATAGATATAATTCCACCGTGACGGGAAATGGCGAAAGTGGTGTGATTTTAAAAGAATTGTTAAAATTTGGAATCATTAGCTACCACCTTGTACCATTTCCGACTCATAGAATTTTGGATATTATTTTATTTTATTGTGTTGCTTTATCTGTGGGTTTGTTTTTTTTTTTGTTATTTCGTGTCGTTGGAAAGCCAAGCTAAGAATCTTTGCATGAATTTCAAGAATTATTAGACAAGAGATCAAATGTCTTGCGATAGATAACTGCGTTTACGTGTGCTGGATGTTATTAAAGAAGAAGAAAGAAGAAAAAACCATTATCTGTGGAATGTCTGGAGAATTAAGGAAAGAAAACAAAAAGGGGTGGTGGAGAGAGTGGTGGGGGAGAGTGTTTGTAGAAAGGTGAGTGAGAGAAAGAGAGGAAAAATGAGAGAAAGAGTGAGAGAAAGAGGAAGAGAGGAATGAAAAGTAATAATAAAAGAAAAAGAAAACAAAGATGTTGACAATGATGGGGGAAATGGCAACGACGGCGGCGGTGGTGAACACGAGAGGATGACGATGATGATGATGGTGGAGGAGGATAGAGAAGAGAGAATATATATTATAAAGACAACGATGATTATTTCGAAGAGGTGTGCAGTAGGATGACGAGTGTGGTGATGATGTATATAATGTTGATTGTCATCATCATCAGTATCATAATCGTCATCACTATCATCATCAAAATAATCAACATCAAGTTCATTATCATCATCGTCGTCCTCCTCCTCATCATCATTACAAGTTACATCAACATTAGCACGTGCTTGCGCTTACAGTAGTTCCAGTCGTAGCAACAGCTACACAATTAGTTGCAAACGGTAGCCGTAATTAAGATATTATAATTAAAATATCCACCAGACACATAAAATTACACATCTTAACTACTACTGCTACTACTAATAATAATAATAATAATAATAATAATAATAATAATAATAATAATAATGTATGCCACTAGCCCAGAAAGAATATAAGATTAATCCCTTTGTCTGTGCTTGTTTGTCCCCTCTATGTTTAGACCCCTGTTGGCAATAAAGAAATAATTACACAGTGAGCTCTTATGAACTTTGAGCTTATAAAATATTACTGTTAACATGGTTATCACAAAACAACAGCTTACTCCACCGCCAAATACATTATCCGCAAGGACAACAAAAATAACAGTGATTTAGAGTCTAAATTTTAGACTACGATATCTATTTGTTTCACAACAGCATCACAACACCACCTATCAACCATAACCTCTCCCACCGGGGACATACAGCAGCAGTATGAACAACGAAAGTGTCAATCAAAACTGGCAACGCAATTCACAACCTCAGGAACAGCCTGAACTTCTGCCGCCAAGATTACAAAAAATGCACCCCACAAGCACTGCAAGCAACAGAAGAATGATTACACGGCGCCGTCGTCACAAATGTCAAAACTACCACAACCGTTTACAAATAACTCCCAACATCAATAATGAACACAACAACGGTAGAGTGCAGAAACTAATAAACAAACAACTACAAAAAAAAACAACACATGCAACAGTAGTAAGAGGAACAACTGCAACAACATTAACAACGAAAAAGGAAACAGCTGTTGCGAACAATATCACAGCCGCTACCTCTAAAGGTAAGAACAACGAGAATACTGCTATGACAACGTTAACATCAACAAGAACCCCAACAGTGATATGAGAAACAACAACAATAATAACTACATTCATCATCGCCGCCTACTGCAATAATAGTATAAACAGCAACAACAACATCAAGGACCACAAGTAATAACAGCAGTAACAATAACGACTATAAATATAACAAGACTAACGCTAAAAAGAACAGCAGCTGCAAAGATTATCACTGCGCCTGCCATCTACAAGAGTAGCGCCATCTCTACCACCACCACAACTGCAACCAAGAACAACAACAGCAACAGCAAGAAGGAAAACTACAGCAACAACGGCGGTTATAATAAAAAAAAAACGAGCCAGAAAATCAAGAGAAGCGAGAAGAACATCTACAGCAACATTGACGGCAGCAACAAGCAAAATAAACTATAGTAAAACACCAACGACAGCAGCAATAAGAAGAGCAACAACAAGGAAAACTACAGCAACGACGGCGGTTATAATAAAGAAAGGAGCCAGAAAAATCAACAGTAGCGACAAGAACAGCTACAGCAACATTGACGGCAGCAGCAACAAGCAAAATGAAACACTAGTAAAACTGAAAAAACAAAATGGAGAACTATGATGCAATAATAGTAAGTAAAGCTATCGGTTATGTGAGATAACATTTCAACTACGTTCGAACTGTTATCTCCTTCACAGCTTGCCTTTCAAATGTCATGACATGCTTGTCAGCTTCAATTAGACATGGCTGACTTTCAAATGTCAACCGAGTGTGTGTGTTTTCTGGGGGGTTTTTTTGGGGGTTTTTTTTTTTCTTTTTGTATCTCTATTTACTTATCAGCTACGTCATCCAGGTTCGAATCAAGCAACAAATGTTGTATTGAATTTTTTTTTAAAAATCCATTTTCACTTTCTTTCTTTCTTTCTTGCTGTCTTTCTTACTGTCTTTCTTTCTAACTGTCTTTCTTTCTCACTGTCTTTCTTTCTCGCTGTCTTTCTTTCTTGTTGATTTTACTGTAATCTTGATTTTCAAAATATAATTCTTTCTGTTTTAATTTTTGTTTTTTAAATCTTTGTTAGGTTTCGGATGCTTGTTGGATTGAAAATTCGCTTTAGAGATCACTACGGTTTTATGTTCGATCCCACCGCAAGGGTCACTGCGAAATTACATTTTTCATTTACCGACAGGAGCTAACTGATATTACGTGACAGGTATGTGAGAAACTGAACCTGAATTGAAAACCGTGTTGCATGTGTGAGTGTCTGTGTGCATATATATATACATCACTTTTGTCTACTTCTGATCGTTTTCCTCCCCACTCCTTCCCTTTCTCCCTCCTATCACCCTACGTTTCCATCCTCTTGATTTCCCAACCACCACCACCACCACCACTACAATATCTACCTCACATACTCATCCCGCATCCACTCTTTACGTTTTTTTCTTTTTCATTTGTTAGCGATATTTTCCTAGCAACAAAGCGTGAAGGACGCACAATGTATTAGCACACCTCCTTTCATGCAAGTCGGATTACGTGCCTCCCCAATGTCTCAAACTACAAATATTACGTAGTTTTTCATTTAGAATTTTCGCATAAACTGGCGTCGTAATTGGAGATGATACGGAAACAATTGTAACTTATAATTAAAGAACTGTTAAGGAATTGTCTGTTTTCCTTTCATTGGATCCAAGACATATATGTGCGTGTGTGTGTGTGTGTGTGTGTGTGTGTGTGTGTGTGTGTGTGTGTGTGTGTACCATGTTCTCCCTTTTTCGTTTTTTTTATGTCCTTCAGTCTCTGACATAGGAGGTGCAGATATCATTCGAGCATGCACAATAGCATGCAGTACTTAGGAAAATAAATATATACGCGAGAGAAATGATAGCTCTTGCTTCCTACGGCTAGGTTAAGCACCTTTAGCAATGATGTTTTGGTAGGTGTTTTGTCACTAAGTACGAATAAATTGGCTAACTTGCTATGAATGTCCATAAGGATTTTAGAATATATATATAATTTGACGTAGCAAATGAGGTTATTATATGGAGAAAGAATTAAACACTCACACAGAAGTACATTTCGTACGTATTCACACACACACACGCTGGATTGTGAGTCACACGAATCTAAATATATATTTGTATATATACTTAAATAATCAAACTCTGTTAACGCATACATGTGATCGTTTATATATGTGATCGTGTATATATGCTCCTGCTACGCTTATTCTTTTAGTCACACACCGTTATATACCCTGCAATAAGTGTCTTCAACCGGGCAGGAGATACGTGTAATTATCAACATTGGCTTGGGGGATTTATTGATGCGAATAGGCATCATTATATAAACGGTAACGTCTAAATATCTAGCAAGAGTGAAACGTGGAAGAAAGTGGAAAGATTATACAACTAAAGTCGAGAACGTGACTAGGCTGATTCAACGGCGTTCGACTTTCCACAGGAAAAGATTTACCCTTTAGCGCCTGGATATTAGGAGGAAAATATCCTTTCTGATATCTAAGCAACTCCTCACATTTTCGATTTGCGCAGGATATATATTGATTCTTTTGGGCAAAAGTCAACGGTTGTCGTATAGTTTTCAACTTTTGAGCCATTTGTTAACATTCTATATATTTTTTTCTGAATTGTTATTAATCAGTCGATGTATGTAAATAATGATTAACAGTTGTAGGAAATTTGTTTGAATTCCCATCACAGCATGTGTGTGCAAGTTTTATTCTCTGGTCTCCGAGTTGCTAAGTTGACAACGGTTCTTCAGACTAAACACTTTAGAAAATCACGTTTCAGCTAAATGGTCAAACACCAACATTCCGTATAGAGTTGTCTAAATTGCATTGTCTAACACGTCTTCATTTTGATAGTAAATATTGGCGATGTTGACAGACAGCTTGTTGAAAAGCATTTATAAGTTAAAAAGATTTAAATATTGCGTTCAGTCACAACCTATATTTATCTTAAGAAACTCACCTAACGAAGCGATAGAACTGATAAGCAAAATATTTATTGGGGAATATAAAAAGAATAGGAAGACTGAAATGGCGTTCACCTGGCAGTAACAATTTTTCAACGTTTGAGAGACATTATATGTGAGACGAACTAGATTTCCACATTTTGATTACATAGATATTTCCACTTTAATATTTGGACCCTTACCAAATTAAGGATTTCATATTCAGCAAAAGATTCATCAGCATCGATAAAACAGATATTAAGATTATTACGTATGCATATCCTCTTTGCGGAGGAGCTGGTCTGGTTTAAAATTTCCTTGCCAGCAAATTTATTTGACATCTGAATTTTAAGATTTTGTGATATCATCTGCATATGTGATTTAGTTGACATACTAAATTTACACATTAGTTGACATACTATAAGTGCATAAATCTAAACTTCCTTGTCTAAATAGAGGATTATGCAGTGACGATGGCTTAGACGTATCACAGCAGAGCGACAGTTATTCAATTCATAATCGGAGAAAACAACATATAGATTGTTCAACAGTATGGAACATAGACATTCGGTTAAGTAGCAGCTAGCTTATCTATGATTTACTTTTCATATTCAAACCTTGTTCTAGAATCCGATATCGAGCAGCTATTTCATAAATTGAATACGTATGCAAAACTGTGGCCCGCCAACCAGCTGTTCAGAAATCATTTCTCCGCATTCGATTTTTACAACACGCGATGCTTTACTATAATCGGGGCATATGAGGGATTGGCCGTATTGAATTAAATCTCATACATCTCTCCATCATCCAAACTTTCAGCATCCACCTGTACATACATGTACACGCTATTTGGTCTAAATTTGACAGTTTGCCAAAATGGAAACGAAAACCCTAAATCCCATCAAAAAATATAACTATTTCAAGAAATCAAGAAAATGTAAGCGATAGAATGGCTGTGAATTAACACTTTATTCAAAGGAACGACTTTCTGGTTCCATCACGGCCTAAAAACGGTTCGAGAACTTGGTGCCTGCGTTTCTCACCCCGTTCCCGAGAAGACCACCGAACAGAACGGTCGGTCCCTAAACACAATAATGCATGGAACTATACTAGTTTATGATGTGGCGTACACGTCCGGTGTAAGGTAGTATTACTCAAACAAGTATCTGGAATGTGGTTATCTAGAATATTCTATCGCAGAATGATTATGTTCACACAGAACGGACTTCATACTACGGGAATGTAGGCACACTATGAAACCGTCACACGTCGCGCTAACACAGTAACCAATACGACCGACCAACACTGTCAACTGCCCCTGACAGTTAACACAGTTCTTTATTGAAATCCGTTAGTCCTCTTTCAGTCACGTTGAGTGTACAGGATTCTCCCACGAATGAAACGTTTCTTTTCGTTAAGTTATAAATTTTGCGCGTATGTATATCAATAAATACATGCATTGAATATTCTTGACTAAATTTCGTGTAACGCAAAGAATGGTAACAAATCAAATAAAGTTAGAAATAAAAATGTTGATACTTAAGTGAATGGTTTTTGGAAGTATTGTCGATAGTGACGCTGGTGGAGATAAATTTCAATAGAGAATGTTATTGCGAGAGGGAGCTGAAGGAAAGGCTAAGAAAAATGTAGGAATTTGGAAAGTGAGGCTAAGAATGTCAGATGATTCTATGGCTTGAGAGGCTGACAAAGAATGGGAGAGAGATTAAACATGCAAGAAAGAGAGGAAGCAGCAGACACTTATGAGATTTAAAATTGAACAGCGAATGGAAGAGGGATAATGTGAAGCCATGACAATGTTTCTGACGTCACTACACCTTCATTCCGAAATTTATCTCATTTACATACTTCACCGATCCACTCACTTTGTTTCCAATTGTTTAAACTGTCTTCAATTGCCAACATGTTCTGTATGTATTTATGTATATATTTTTAGGTGTGCAAAATTTGTGCATATCTGCAAATGGGCATGCGCGCCTGCATGTATGCAGTGCTTCTTTCCGTTCGTGTGATTATGTATACAAAAGTACAGTAAGCCCTCGCCATATCTCGATTCACCTACCGCGGTTCATCTATCACGGGTCACCTATCGCGGGTCACCTATCGCGATTTATCATTTAAGCTCACGTCGATTCCTGCCTGAGTCTCTGAGTGAGAAGTAAGAGTAGTAACAATATTACAGAGTAAAATCTATTGTGTATTCATGCGTTTTATCTGTAATTGGATTGCGGACTTGTTTGTAATCTGCCTTCAAGAGTATAGTAGAACTTATGGAGTACAGAATTACATTGAAGTCTCGTTCTTATTTTACCCGTACGCATAAGTAAAACTGTAATGTTACGCTACATCAACACCATCATTGATTTCATGCGCCACAAACGAAAACGAATAATCTAAGTTATGCAAAATCACACAGAAATACACACGCATAATCTCACACATGCACACACATGATCATGCTCATACACACACAGCCATTTATCACGATGTATCGCTCTTACTACATACTTATTACACACACACACACACACATATATATATATATATATATATATATATATATAATAACGAAGGTAGCTAGACGCAATATAAAACCAGAAAAGAAAATTTCCATTGCCAGTAATAGTGAGTGAGGGTGCCGGGTAACACCTACATTGCTAGAAACTACAGTCAAATACACTAATTGCCGCCAAAAAGCACACTTAATAACAGGCTTCAATGTGGTCAGCTGGTGGAATTTTAAGCGCTCAGAGGCATTTCGTCTGTTTATATGTTCTGAGTTCAAATTTCACCGAATCCCACTTTCCCTTTTTTAGTTTCGGTGTTAATAAAATAAGTACAAGGTGAGTACCAGGATCTATGCAATCCAGTAGTTCCCAAACTATTTCAGGCTGCCGCCCCTTTGGCACCCAGGTCTCGTTCCTAGAGCGCCCTCTACTTCCCCACCACAGATTTAAATATAGTAATTTTCTAATTTATAAATCAGTGACTAGTTGTCACTTTCAAAACTATATATTTCGAACGGGAATTTGGCAGCGCCACCTCTAGCCGAACAATTATTCTGTGCTGACTAAGGGAAATAAACCAGAAATCGCGATACAGAGAAATTGTTTTGGAGCTGAGTGGGGGTGTTAAATTCCCTTGTTAGAAAATATAAGGATACAGATCTAGTTGTACAGCCAGCTGGAAACGATGTCTCCTGGGGCTAAATTACAGCAACATTAGTCCTAAACCAGGACTGCCATGTTATGTTGGCAAACAATCTCTACTCCAAAGTACTGTTGCTGAACATCTCACGTTGTGATATTTAAAAATAGTAATTTTCTAAAATATAGACCACTTTCTGCAGCAGATTCAAATTCTAAACAACTGTGTTTCACAAATAAAACTTAAACCTAATTAATCTATTAATATTCATATTTTTACATCTATCACCCCATTTTGGCCACCCCTTTACCTTCTCAACGCCCTCTTGGATATTTCCAACGCTCCTAAGGGGTGGGGTAGTACTATAATTGACTTACCCTCTCACCCAAAATTGCTGGCCTTATATCAACTCCAGCTTCAGCTTTTCACTTGTATAAAATATTCTTTGCTGACAAAATATATCTGACGCACAGTGTATGGAGACACCAGTATAACCAACGTAGTCTTTGATTTTGATCCACATATAAGAAAGTTTAGTTTGTAACTTAAAGTGACGAATAATAAGCAGTCTACAGTTAAAAGAGCTGACAAGTACATGACAAAGCATATGGATATCACAGATGTTGTCTCCTAAGACTACATTTCAGTACGATGTATGGGAAATTCTTCACCGTCTTTAGAACCCAAAAATTCAAAGAAAATGCAATTTCAAAAGAGACTATACATGTCATCGTCTTCTGTAAACTTCCAACAATCTTACAGAATTTGAAATAAACGTTGAGTTTGCACGAGGTTGTCGCCAGTGTGTATGTCCATCTAGTTATTAATCTGTCTGTCAACCTATCTACCTATCTACCATCTACCTATCTCTCCCTCTATATACATATAAGATATATATATA
>NC_069003.1:3876250-3876803 GCF_001194135.2 Octopus bimaculoides
TATATGCACAGATACAATACACACATACGTAACATCCTTGCAAAACTCGGGACGAGTCATCGTTAATAAACTGCACAAAGCTGCCTACATCTGTATCGTCAAAAGTCAATGTATTCGACATGTACATGTTTATATAAACACAAAAGTTCTTGACGGTGATAAGTTACTATTCACGTGAAGTTCAGGTTTTAAAAAAGACATTAGGAGATATAACGTGACTGCAACCAGGGGATGAACAGGATTGCAATACGGATCGAAGATCAACCCCATTGTATTCAGAAATGTATGTATGTGCGTGAGTGTGTGTGTGTGTTTGTGTGCCTGCTTGAATGTGTGTGAGAATAACTGAGAATGATTTCTATGATATTTCTTATGTAAATATGATATTTAACAAAACCGACACATTTATCACAAACGTAAACATATGTATATGTACACACACACATAAATATATATATATATACATACATGCATATATATATATATATATACATACATGCATATATATATATATATATACATACATGCATATATATATATATATATACATACA